>NC_043003.1:7796271-7806226 GCF_006345805.1 Octopus sinensis
ATAGATATATATAGATATAGATATATATATATATATATGTGTGTGTGTGTGTGTGGAGCCGCAATGACCCAGTGGTTAGGGCAGCGGACTCGCGGTCGTAGGATCGCGGTTTCGTTTCCCAGACCGGGCGTTGTGAGTGTTTATTGAGCGAAAACACCTAAAGCTCCACGAGGCTCCGGCAGTGGGTGGTGGCGATCCCTGCTGTACTCTTTCGCCACAACTTTCTTTCACTCTTTCTTCTGTTGGTCTGCCCGCTTAGCCAGCGGGGTGGCGTCATTTGAAGGCTAAAACAGTGCGAAGCGCATTGTGACCAGCGATGTGTTGCAACATCTGATAGCCTTGGCTGTCACGGTGACGGTGACGGTGATATATATGTATGTATGTATATATTCAATTCAACGAACAAACAATTCAAAAAACAAAAAAAAAATGAAAAGAGAGAAAACTGAACGCGAGAACCTGCACATGAATTATATTAGTTTGACACTCGGTGGAAGGAGAGATTTTAACGTTTTGAGCATGGCTCTTCATCGGAAAGAAGAAAGGGAAAAGTCCAAAGAAGAAGGAAAATCGTCAACGGCCCACAAATGGCAATATGTGTGTGTCCGTGTGTCTATCTGTCTGTCTGTGTTTACCCCCCGCTACGCTTGACAATCGGTGTTGGCATATTTACGTCCCCGTAACATAGTGGTTCAGCAAAAGAGACCGATAGAGTAAGTGTACCAGGCTTTACAAAAAATAAGTACTGGGACCGATTCGTTCGACTAAAATTCTTCAAGATGGTGCCCCAGCATGGCCAGCAGTCTAATGGCTAAAACAAGTAAAAGATAAAAGATATTAATAATACTAAGGAAAAACATGAACTCGACTGAGTCCCACATCAACAAATGTAAGGAAGGGGTCAGGAAAGAATATGGAAGTCACAATCAATTAATTGCAAAAAGGAAACTTACCATTATCGATATTCTCGCTGTATCAATAATACGTTAGAGTTATGGTATTGGCAGCCGATTCTAAGTGAATTAGCGTGACGTGGCGGTAAAACAAGAAGAATATTGGCTACATTTAGAATATAACAGCCAATTCTGGCGCAGAAACATTGTATAAGGAGGTGTGTTTATGACTTTTGCAGCGAGAAAACTATTGGAAAAATATATGTTGTGGATTTGCAAAAATACCTGGCAAAGGGCCCCAGCAAAACAATGAGTTATGTGTCTTCAAGTGTCACATTGTTTCTTTTTTTTTGTATCTCAACAACAAAGATGAGCTCTATTCTGTTGGGCGGGTAAACATGGTCTGTGTTCTTTTCCACATCGTCCTGTTTGATCCGGAGCAGAAACACTAGATTGATCCCAAGTGAAAACTACCCTTCAGTTTGTTTTAGGTTGAGGAGTGTGTCGCTGCCCTCTAAGACAACTAAGACGAATAGCCATAGTTTTAGGTTGAGGAGTGTGTCGCTGCCCTCTAAGACAACTAAGACGAATAGCCATAGAGGCCCAACCCTCGTGGACTTCGCTCTACTTCAACGCAACAAGTCCTTTCTTCAGAATATGTTGAGTAGAGGGCGAGTTCCTTGTCGTGTATGGACCGTATGGAGTGCCACAATGCGAGTTTTCCACTTTTGAAGGCCCCCAAAATACCTAGCTCTGGTCATATGTTCTATATCTACCCAAATATCTTTAAGTACTCTTTCCACACCGGTGTGCCAACACACAGACATACGGTAATCTTTCACGGACAGTTGCTTCCAAAACATAGGCGAGAATTGCAACACGGGCTCACAAATTATTTCACAAATTATCTCACCTGCATCATAAGTGCATCCTGGTTGCTCAAGGAAAGCGAGAAATATTTTGAGGAAGGGAAAATTGATACCATCAACCGTGGTGTATGATTAGTACTTTATTTTATGGAACTCGGAATATGAAAGACAAGGTGGACTTCGGCGGGATTTGAACTTAAAACATGAAGAATCGGAAGAAATGCCACAAGGAAATTTTGCTAACATCGTAACGATGCCAAAATAATAATAATAATAATGATAATAATAATAATAATGATATCTAATCGATATCGACAGATGACAACGTGTCTCTAAAAGAAATGGAGAGACTCTCAAAATACAAATACCTGGAAATAGAGGTAACTTGAATGTGGAGTCTAAAAACAGAAACAATTCCTATCATAGTAGGTACATTAGGTATGATAAAAAATATTCAAACAAATACATAACAAAAACACCAGGACATACAAATATATAAATAGCATACAGAAAATTGTACTACTGGGCACAGCACACATCCTACGTAAAACGCTTTCAATACAGTAAAAATAAGAGCATCACAACAAATCACAACACATACCCAAGGCATATAGAGCTGTGCTCGGTAGTGAAGTGAAAGCACGTTATAAAAATGATGATGATAATAATAATAATAATAATATAAAATAATAATAATAATAATAATAATAATAATCATGTACATTGTTTTGTCTTGGTATAAAAGAGATGGGCTACAGCAATATTCTGCTCAATACCACAGATTTGCTTGTCATTGTTTGACCTTAACCAGTTGAGCATGTCCCTTCTGCTGACAATATGTGCATCTCTGATCACGAGCAGAAGTAGTGGGGGAGCATCATAGCCATGTGTTTGAGAGGGATTCTTTTGGGTTTTGAATAGTTCACCTCTGGAAACATGGGTGGTTTCTTTCAACATCCTTAAACAACCCTTATTCAGGGACCGTTTGAGCGGGATGGGCTACTCAATCTGAAGAAAATTCTAACTGGGCCCCACCTGCAAGGTCTGTGCTGTTTATCTTGATATGAGATCACCATGTCGTCGCACATCGGTTGTGATGCATGTGCTGGTGTACCTTATCAGACGGGTAGTCATGATGGGTATATTGGCTTCGTATATTTTACCCCAGTGTCACTTTGATGGCATGCACTGCTCTCTCCTCATCATAATAATAATAATAAAATAATATAATAATAATAATAATAATAATAATTAATAATAATATAATAATAATAATAATAATAATTTCATCAGCGATTATTGCAGTAGGCAATATTCATGTCAGTAGAACGCAGGTTATGTGTCTGCATTAATCCACAGCCTTCCCTTTTGAAGTATCCTTCAAGCACAGAAACTTTTCGTCCAGTAGTTTCCCATTCAGCGATCGCTTTATTTCCCTGGATCAATACATTAAGCTGTCCTGCTATTCTTTGATGACATCTTGTCAGCTTCTTTATCCAGAACTCCTTAATACCGTCAGGTCCTCTTTACCTGTCGCACAATTCTTTTTTTTTTTTTTTTTCAATTCTAATTTCTTCCTGTTGTGGACAAGAAACAAACTCCTCCAAATTTTCTAACCGATTATCCCCAGCATTATTTTGCTCATCCTTATTCCATATCTCATTCCTTTGACTGTCTTCTGCTTCTGGCATAACTCTTCTCTGTGTGTATTTTCTCTGCGTATTTCTTGATAAAATTTTTCTTCTGATCATTTTGGAATAATCTATTCTTTTGCCTTTACTGCTTCATTCTTTGATGATAAACGATGTTTTAGTTCTTCAATTTCAACATTCAGACCTTTTCTAACAGTACCATATATTCTTTCACAGTCTGTCATATTTATAACCATTGATAAGCTCACTTTTTCTTTTTTCTTTCCAATACCGAAACATCACAAAGCTTATTTATGCCTCCTAATATTCTTATTTTCCACCATGGGTCTTCGTTTTGTGTATTTCTCGTAGCGTTTGATCTTATATTGACTTTGAATCCCAAGTTTTCCGCAACAACTCTGCGAGCTGCTTTGATTGGTTTCAGTTATTTCTTCTGTGCCCCAAAATTCTGTTAACTTTCAGTATTTCTCTATTTTTCACTCTTTTACTCTTTTATTTGTTTCAGTCATTTGACTGTGGCCATGCTGGAGCACCGCCATTAGTCAAGCAAATCGACCCCAGGACTTATTCTTTGTAAGCCTAGTACTTATTCTATCGGTCTCTTTTGCCGAACCGCTAGGAGGGGAGGTAAACACACCAGCATCAGTTGTCAAAGCGATGTTGGGGGACAAACACAGACACACAAACATATACACCACACATACATACATATATATATATACATATATCATATATATATATATATATATATATATATATATATATAATATATATATATATATATACGACGGGCTTCTTTCAGTTTTCCGTCTACCAAATCCACTCACAAGGCTTTGGTCGGCCCGAGGCTATAGTAGAAGACACTTGCCCAAGGTACCACGCAGTGGGACTGAACCCGGAACCATGTGGTTCGTAAGCAAGCTACTTACCACACAGTCACTCCTACGCATTCAATGTTTCGTATTTACAAACTCAAGCATGTTGTTAATTATGACTTAATCATCTTTAATCTACAATCCACTCGTACAGTTATCCTGACGATCAAAATCATTTATTAATGTCATCAGATTTTCCATTTGCAACCATTTTGAGTCAGTTATTGTGGGTAGAATGGCTGTAAACAGAATTTCAAGCGAATTAAAGACCAGCTACTCACAGATAAAATAGCGATGAACGATTGGAAGCAAAAGAAGACAAGGTTATCAATGACCTGAATAGACATTCGCAAGTCCTATGATATGATGCCGCATCCGTTGATCAGGGAATGCTTGTAAATGTTTGGCATCGCTAAGAATTTCAGAAACTTTTCTTGGAAAAGGCATAGAAAGTTAGAAGAGAGACCTCACATCATAAACACCGAAACAGGAGCGTTAAAAATAAAGAGACGTATTTTTTCAAGGAGACTGTCCCCTTTACTGCTTCTCTTATAAATGAATCCCTTAACATTGCTGATGAGTAAAGTACCATCTGGATATGAGTTTAAAGGAGAACAGCAAAATATCAGCCATCTGTTATTTATGGATGATCTCAAGCTGTTTGGTAAGAACGAAGCTCAAACCAGTTCCTTACTGAGCACAGTTCATTGTTTTAGCAAGGACATGAGGATGGAATTTGGTCTGGAAAATGTGGAGTAATATTCCTGACAAGAGGGAAAGTCAACAGGCTTGAAGGTATAGAATTGTTATCAGGGAAAATTATGAAAAGGATAGACAATACTGTGTATAAATACTTGGGCCTATTGAAGGTAAATGAAGGGAAGGAAAAGATAAAGAAAGGCTTGGCACAAGAGTATCTCTGAAGAGTTAGACTAGTGCTACAATCAATACATAGCATTATCGAGGTCTGGTGAAGGTATTATCAATTGGCGGAAAGAAGAGTAAAAGAGGCTAAGCGGGAAATCGAGAAAACTACTCAGAGTGCAAAGAGCATTCCAGCCCAAAAGAGCAGCCATGTTGTCAATATTGTTCTCTTACGTAAAATGCTCGGCGAGTTCCGTTGAAATAGTGTTGCTGTACCTGACGTCATACCAATGGCGATTAAATGTTTTATTTAATGTTCCTGTTGTGCAATGAACATAAACCAAGTTGTTTAGTGCTTTCAGCTGCGCACACAAACGAAAATTGTTGCAGACGCCACCTTCTGTATAAATGATATAATTTCTGTTCTGATTAGTGGTGGAATTGACTTTACTCATGTTATATAATGAACAGAGCTTACTTCTCTTACGACTGCCTTTAGGGGCACAACGTTCATAAATTCCAGTGGGGTTTTAATCCGGATTAGAGATAACTGGCAAGTAGTTGTCTTGCATATTTATTAGGTCTGAAGGTTACAATAACATTTTGGAGTATTATTATATATTTTGATAATATTAACCGAGTTTGTAGGATGTGCTTTACCTTGGGGTCAAATGTCATTTTGAGGGGCTAATTACTAATTACTAATTTGGTTTCTGTTGTTCCTTATATTGGTGAAGTTTTAGATTATTGGATTTGAGGAAGGTTTTCTGTTGATAATACAACTTTAAGTCGATTTTTTTATTTTCATTTTTTGTTTTTTTTTATTATTGGAGGTTTAGTAATTTTACATTTTTTATTTTTACATGAAGGAGGCTCAAGTAATCCGTTGGGATTGAATAAAGATTTAGATAAAATTCCTTTTAATCGAGAACACTTTTGTGAAATATTTTAGGTGACTTCCATTCAACGCTTTTGAAATAGCAACAATGTTTCGATACCAGAAAGCTCTCAATACGTCCCAGGGAAATAATCATTTCTATTATAGGCACAAGGCCTGAAATTTTGGGGGAGGAGACGAGTCGATTACATCGACCCCAGTATTTCGCTGGTACTTAATTTATCGACCCCGAAAGGATGAAAGGTAAAGTCGACCTCGGCGGAATTTGAATTCAGACCGTAGCGACAGGCGAAATACCCCAAGGAAATAATGCTAGAACTGGACTTGCTGGGATGCGATCTCAGAAACATAATCGTAACGCATGAACTTTTTTGAGTTCGTCATTTTAGCATTCCATTGATTGTTTAGTAATTAACCCCACTAACGACTGATTTTAATTTATATTTCACAGCGGAGATGGAAGTTGTGACGTTCATGCTTTTTTTTTTCTATCGGTGCATTAAGAGCGGAAGCGAGTTGCATTAGTGGTGAATTAAATGAACGTTGTTACGGTTGTTGTGGTTGTTGTTGGATTACTTAGGTGATGTTTGGCGGTGAAAAGTGATGTGACATAGATGGGAGGAGGTGGAAGAGGAGGAGGAGGATGAGGAGGAAGAAGAAAAAGAAATAAGGAGATGTCGGAGAAAAGAAGAAAAAGAAGAAAGAAAGAAAACAACGTAGGAGAAAAAAGAAGAAAAAGAAAAGAAAAGAAAGACGAACAGAGAAAGAAGAAGAAGAAGAAACTATGGTGATGATCATGATTACAGTCATGGCAATGGTGATGGTAACAGTGGAGGCGGGGGATGCGCAGAATAGAGTTTTGGCAGTGTTGGTTTGATGAACGAGAAATAATGTATCATGCTGAAGGACACAACGTGTCGCCGGGAATCGATCTCACGATCCTACGATCGTTAGCTAAATACACTAACCACTAAGCCACGCGCCGTCTCGTGTAAATACAGTGAAAGCAGAGAACAGAGATTGTGAAAGTGAAAGTAGGAAAAACGGAGACGAGGAAGGAATCGCCATAAAGAAATTGAAGTCGGCAAGACAGAAAAATCAGGGAGAGAGGAGGGAGGAGAAAATAAGAGAGAGAGATTTTGAAAGGAAGAGGCGGAGAGGTGGAGAGGATGGGGGAGAGATCGTGATGAAGAAGAAAAAGTGAAGAAGATTGGGAAAGAGAGATGGAGAGAGAATAGAAAAGGCACATAGAGAGAAGAAGAAGAAGAAGAAGAAGAAGAAGGAACGAAGAAGAAGAAGAAGGAACGAAGAAGAAGAAGTACGAAGAAGAAGATAAGAAGAGGAACGAGAAGAAGAACTGAACAAAGAGAAGAAAAGAAGAAGAAGAATAAGAAGAAGAAGAAGAGAATAAGAAGTAACTAATAAGTAGAAGAATAAGAAGAAAGAAGAAGAAGAACGAGAAGAGGAAAAGACAAAGAATAAGAAGAAGAATAAGAAATAATAAGAAGAAGAAAAGAATAATAAGGAACAAGAATAATAAGAAGAAGAACGAATAAGAAAGAATAAGAAGAAAGAACGAAGAAGAAGAGAAGAAGAAGAAAGTACTAAGCGAAAAAGAAGAAGAAGAAGGACGAAGAAGAAGAGAAAGAAGGAATAAGAAGGAACGAAGAGAAGAGAAGAATAAGAATAATAAGAAGAAGAATAAGAAGAAGAAGAAAGAAGAAGAAGAGAAAAGAAGAAATGAAGAGGAGGAGAAATAAAGAGAACGGACAGACAGAGAGAGGAGGGAGACAACGAGATGAAAGGATGAAAGTAAAGAAGACCAAAAAAGTGAGAGAGAGAGAGAGAAGCAACAACTCCCGGCAGAATAAAAGAAGAGAAATGTTGTGGGAGTGAGAGAGTATTACGGTAGCTTAAAGATGGGGGGGGAGTGGTAATCATTGTTATCGTCACATATCACCACCATCACCACCACCACCACCACCACCACCCCGACCAATACCAACATCATCATCATCATCAATAGCAGCATCACCAGCATCGGCAACACTAGCAGCAGCATCGTCGTCGTTATACATACCTTTACCACGGTCGGCAAAAATCATAATCATAGTCATCGTCATCATTGTCATCGTCGGCAGCGGCGGCGGCGGCGTCATCATCATCATCATCATCATGATCGTCATCATCATTTTCGTCATCAACATTATCGTCACCATCGTCGCCATCGTCTCGCCATCATCGTCATCGTCATCGTCGTCGTTGTCATCATCATCATCATCATTATTGCCACCATCATCATCCTCATCATCACCGTCGCCATCGTCTCGTCATCATCGTCGTCGTCGTCGTTGTCATCATCATCATCATCATTATTGCCACCATCATCATCCTCATCATCACCGTCGCCGTTGTCTCGTCATCATTGTCGTCGTCTTCACAGCCGTCGTCGTCGTCATCATCGGCGTCGTCATCATCATCATCATCATCATCATCGTCGTCATCATCATAGTCGTCGTCATCGTCGTCATCATCATCATCATCATCTCCTTCATCATCATCATCATCATCATCATCATCATCATCATCATCATCGTCATCACCATCATCATCATCTCCTTCCTCATCATCTCCTTCATCATCATCATCATCATCATCATCATCGTCGTCATCACCATCATCGTCGTCGTCATCATCATCATCATCATCTCCTTCCTCATCATCTCCTTCATCATCATCATCATCATCATCATCATCATCGCCATCACCATCATCGTCGTCGTCATCATCATCATCATCATCTCCTTCATCATCATCATCATCATCTCCTTCATCATCATCATCATCATCATCATCATCATCATCATCGTCATCATCATCATCGTCATCACCATCATCATCATCTCCTTCCTCATCATCTCCTTCATCATCATCATCATCATCATCATCGTCATCACCATCATCGTCGTCGTCATCATCATCATCATCATCTCCTTCCTCATCATCTCCTTCATCATCATCATCATCATCATCATCATCATCGTCATCACCATCATCGTCGTCGTCATCATCATCATCATCATCTCCTTCATCATCATCATCATCATCTCCTTCATCATCATCATCATCATCATCATCATCATCATCATCATCTTCATCTTCATCGTCGTTGTCGTTGTCGTCGTCGTTCTCCCCGTCGTCATTGCTCTGCATGTTGTCGTCAATGCGGGAAGAGGAGGGGATCTCGTGTTCATCGTGATGGTTGCCATGGAGGAAAGGGACTGATGACACAAGCCTAACGCTGACGGTTGTAACAGTGGTGGTGTGGTGTTGTGGTGGTGGTTAGTGGTGAAGATGATGACAATGATAACATGATGACGATGATGATGATGATGGGCTGGCCGGCGGTGGTGGC
The DNA here is from genome assembly GCF_006345805.1 of Octopus sinensis. Taxonomy (NCBI): domain Eukaryota; kingdom Metazoa; phylum Mollusca; class Cephalopoda; order Octopoda; family Octopodidae; genus Octopus; species Octopus sinensis. The sequence goes on from NC_043003.1 coordinate 7,805,738, forward strand.
AGTTTTGTTGTGTGGTGCTGGTGGTGTGGTGTAGCGTGACGGTGGCGTTGATGGTGACGGCAGCGGCGGCGGTCGTAGTGGTTGTGGTGGTGGTGGTTATGGCGATAGTAGTGATAGTGCTGATGGTGGTGGTTGTGGTGGTGGTGGTGGTGGTGGTGGTGGTGAAATTGGTGAAGGTAGTGGCGGTGGCAGTGGTGCTTTGGGTAGATGGGGGGCGTTGGCTTAAAGTCATGGCAATGGTGATGTTAACAGTGGCGGCGGTGGCGTGCGGGGAATAGAGCTTTGGCAGTGGTGGTTTCACAAACCTTTCTACCATAGGCACACGGCCTGAAATTCTTGGTGAGAGGGGCAAAGTCTTACATCGACCCCAGTGTACAGCTGGTACTTAGTTAATCGACCCTGAAAGGCTGAAGGCAAAGTTGCCCTCATCGGAATTGTGAACTCAAAACATAAGGACGGCTGAAATTCTGCTAAGCATTTTTCCCGGCG
>NC_043003.1:7806326-7821326 GCF_006345805.1 Octopus sinensis
CGAACGAATATCAATAAGTAACGAAACAATACTCGCCGAAAACTTATTAATTACATGATAATTAATGCGAAAAACTAAATACACGTAAAACAATAAAGAACAAGGGGTGGAGGAGAGGGTGATGCTGCATGAATTCCGCCATTCGCCTTCATTGGACTGTAACGCATTTATAAAAGCTGAATATTGTTGCTTTGTAAGATATATTTCAATCATTTTTATCAAATTAATTTCTAGAAGCCTAATGCTCTGTTGGGTGATGTATTAGATTAACAACTCGTGTCTCATGAATTCATATCTGTGGCCTGATTTAAGTAGCGTGTCAGAGCAGCCGAACATTTAATGGTGCACAGGCGCATGCGTGGCTGTGTGGTACGCAGTTTGGTTCATGGTTCATTCTCACTGCGTGGCTTCTTGGGTAAGTGTCTTCTACAATAGCCTTGGGCTAGCCAAAACCTAGTGAGTGGATGGAAACTGAAAGAAGCGCATCGTATACATGTGTAGATATGTGTGTGTGTGTGTCTTTTGTCTGTGTTTGTCCTCCACTTGACAACCGATATTAGTGCGTTTACATCCCCGTAGCCTAGCGGTTCGGCAAAAGAGACGGCAGAATAAGTACGAGACTTCGGTCGAATAACATTTTTCGAAGCGATGCCCCAGGGTGGGCGCTGTCTAATGACTTAGATAAAACAGACCTCACTTCATCCTCTCTCATGTTTTATTTTATCTTTTTGTGCTTGTTTTACCTCATTGATCTGCGGCCATGCTAGAGCATTACGTTTTAGTCGACCAAATCTAACGCAGTATTTACGTTTTATTTCTTTGTAAATACTGGTTCTTACTCTATCCTTCTTTTTTGGTGGACCATTGGGATAAGGGGTTAAAAATGAACCAACACCGGGTAAGTGGTGGTAGTGAAGTAATAAAGACAAACACAATGACACACAGACATACACATACACTCACATCAATCTATCAAGATTTTGCGTGTATATAGATAGACAGTCAGACAGACAGGGAGGCAAGCAGACAAGCAGGCAGACAGACAGACAGACAGACAGACAGACAGACAGATAGGTAGAAAGATAGATAGATAGATAGATAGATAGATAGATAGATAGATAGATAGATAGATAGATAGATAGATAGATAGATAGGTATAAATCTGTTTTATTCCCTTCTTAATCCTCTCTGTCGAAGAGCGTAGGCTCGAAACGTAAAAGACTTTTCCATTCTTTATGAGCGTTAAACTAATACACATGCTTGTTGTTTTTACACTTAACCGCATCTTTTGTTTTCTATTAATTTGAACTATATATATATACATATATATATTGGTGATGCTGTGGCTAAGAACCTTGCTTTGCAACAACATGATTCCGGGTTCAGTCTCATTGCGGTTTCTTCTGCAAGTGTGTTATACAACAGCTTTGGGCCGACCAATAATTTACGAGTGAATTATATCTGTCTGTCTGTGTGTGTGTCTGAGCGTGTGTAATTTCGTCTCCCGAATTCACTCGCAAACTATTGGTCGGCCCAGAGCTGTAGTATAACACACTTGCACAAGAAACCGCAATGGGACTGAACTCGGAACCATGTTGTTGCAAAGCAAGGTTCTTAGCCACAGCGTCACCTACGCCTAATTCTCCACTATCAAAGGATTATGAAATAAAAGCCGTAATAGAATTCAAGGCAACCAACCAATCAGCTCTTTATACCAACGAATTATGTATTAAGCTCCATTCTTCGCACAATCTTTTAGGATTTGATTGGAAATTTTACCATTTATTAAATATGCCAGTTATTAACTTAATTTACTGGAATCGATGAATTTGAAAATAACCTCAGGTATTTCGGAAGTGGTTAGTCAATCAACGTCGAATTGTAATTCGTGAATAGAATGAGATATATTGCTAATTTTTCAAATTGTCGTTTGGGGAAGACTTTAGAGAAATATTTCCTGAACTGGAGTACTTTGCTTAGTGTGTGTCTCCTGGCATGGTTGCGTCTTTAAGAAGTTCGCTTTGAAACGACGAGGTTACGGTTTCATTCCCACTGCGCGCATCTGAAGCAAGCGTCTTCTACTATAATTACAGGCTGATCAAGGTTTTTGAGATGAAGTTGGTAGACGTTAGACTCTGTTAGATGTCCAAAACTCACACACACACAGTATATATATATATATATATATGTATAATTATATATATATATAATAATGAATCATAAATAAATAAATATATATATATATATATATATATATATATATATGCATACATATATGGGTAAGAGAACGTGAAAACTAAACATGAGAGTCCACACCTTACTGCATCACCTTACTCCACTTTTTCTGATTCTGGGCTCTCTTTTCTGATTCACCCCAGTTGTATTCCTAATTTTTCATCTTGCCTTTGTATCAATGTGTTTTGTTGTTTGTTCCTTCTCGAGCCACGCTTGGGTCATAAGGGCCGGTTTCCCGGTTTCCTTGGCGTATAGGTCAATCCGTCGCAGGTGAGCTGCAAGATGCAGGAGGAAAGAGTGAGAGAAAGTTGTGGCGAAAGAGTCAGCAGAAGTTCGCCATTATCTTCTGCCGGAGCCGCGTGGAGCTTAGTGTGTTTCGCTCATAAACACACACATCGCCTGGTCTGAGATTCGAACCCGCGATCCCTCGACCGCGATCCGCTGCTCTAACCACTAGGCCATGTGCCTCCGCTGCCTTTGTATCATACTTCCAGTTATTTTAATGACATCCTCGCTTACACACACTCTCCCCTTATAGTTTATGTCTCTCTAAGGGAAACCTTTCTCTCCTAGATCCTGTTGATCTTGAAGTGACATCAATGCTTCTGTAACTTTCCTTATTTACCAGATAAGTTTATTGGTCCTGTGCAAACCTATTTTGCGTCTGGTTTGAGGTGATCTATATTAGTCTGGTCCTTATCCTGTGACCTCTCTATCATGGCAAGCCCTGACATGAGCTTGCGATTTGTTGGCATAGATCACAGGGTCATTGAGGCACAGAAGGGCTTGACTTTGTGGTGAAAACTAATTGTTAGGACTCTGCAGATCTGAAACTTTTCAATTCTATATAGAATGTTATTATAAAAATATTCAGTAGTGTTATCAAGTCTATAAAGAGAAGATACGGTTGATTAGCTTGTAAGACTAAATGATTTAAGCTAACAGGCTGGAAGGCTGCAAATTTTAGATAAAATCTCTCAGTTAGAATCAAAAGTTTTCCTTATTATTTATGAAACAGAATGAAGTTGCACCATTAAAAAAATCTCTATTGAAATCAGTAAACCGTTCGCATCACAGATATTTTCTACCAGCTCTGTCTGTCTGTCTCTCTTTCTCTCTCCCTCACTCTCTCTCTCTCGCTTTCTATTTCTATCTCTCTATCTCTCTCCCTCTCTTTAAATACTCTAATTAAAGGGAACCTGAACCAAAACAATTCGTAACAATATAAAAATAGCAACAACAATGGTGATATAGAGATATTAACGTGTTCAAAACAGAAAGTCTTATTACAAAAATGTTTCATCATAACCTCTTGATCGATTTTATTTCTCCTGTTTTGATGTCTTATTTAACAAAAACATCAGAACTCACTCACTCACCCCTTCCACAAGAAACACCGCTTTTCTTATCTCATTAGTAATTATCGATTGTCTTTTCGACGAGGTACTAATCCAATTGTCAGTATGTGGGGGTAGTTCATTCGGTGTACTATTACCTATTGTCCTTGAATGGATGACAGCCAAGCAAGCCTGGTAAAGTTTAAAACTAAACGAAATATTTAAGGAAAGTAAAGCGGCCTCAGATATCTCTATTGCGAGTAAACTTCACTTCAGCAGAGAATAGCGAGGAAATAAAATATAGCTTCTTAATATTAACTGCTTGATGGGCCACCGCATTTCGTTGACTTATAAAACTTTAATATACTTTATAGTATGTTATGGTCGCAAACGAAATACAGTGTCCCTGCAGGCAACTATTATGTACATAGAAGTTGCCAGAAACATGTTTAATACGTAAATTGGTGGATCCAGTTGTTACATCGCTAAATCTGACGGATATTTTGGCAATGTGTTCAGGGATGATTGATGAGCTGGGTGTGGTGCTGAAAAGAGAGCAATAATTCCTGAAATACGCATATACACACATTACTTATTTTTCTGTCATCGATCGCATACGTATACGAAACGTCGCAAATTATCAGTGATGACTAATTTATATAGGAAATCTGTAAAGATAACTTTAAAAAGTTTCTTGATAGTACCTCACCCCGTTTTTGAACTGATAATGACAGCTTAGTACATCTACACACACATCTTTTTATTTACTTTTTATCAAAGATGTTGAACGCTGAAGAAAAGAAATAATGTATTTCCGAATCGAATATTACTCTACTTAAGTAGTTAATACAATCGAAGAAAGGGCTTTATTTTATCTCTTCTATAGTTGTAAGGACTTGAATATCGGGTAGTTCATTTACTGCTGATAGAGTCATTGTAGGGTCTGATAAATTATGTAATATTTAGCTATAGGCACATATATGGCTGTGTGGTTAGGAAACTTGCTTTACAACCACGTGGTTTCAGGTTCAGTCTCTTTGCTCGGAAACTTGAGTGTCTACCATATAGCCCCTGGTTGACTAATACCTTGTCACTGAATTTAGTAGGCGGAAAATAATATGTTATAATAATGGTTTCAAATTTTACCACAGGGCAGCCATTTTGGAAGAAAGGGATGAGTCGATTACATCGACCCAAGTGTTCAACTGGTACTTCCACTACGGTGGAATTTGAACTCAGAACGTAGCGACGGGCGAAATACCTATTTCTTTACTACCCACAAGGGTTAAACACAGAGGGGACAAACAAGGACAGACAAACGGATTAAGCCGATTATATCGACCCCAATGCGTAACTGGTACTTATTTGATGAAACTGGTACTTATTAGATGAAAGACAAAGTCGACCTCGGCGGAATTTGAACTCAGAACGTAGCGGCAGACGTAATACCACTCAACATTTCGCCCGGCGTGCTAACGTTTCTGCCAGCACGCCGCCCTACAATATATATTTCTTTACTACCCACAAGGGGCTAAACACAGAGAGGACAAACAAGGACAGACAAACGGATTAAGTCGATTATATCGTCTCCTGTGCTCAACTGGTAATTATTTTATCGACCCCGAAATGATAAAATGCAAAATTGACCCAGGCGGTATTTGAACTCAGATCGTAAAGATGAACGAAATGTCCTCTAAGTATCTTGCCTAGCGCGTTAACGATTCTACCAGCTCGCACCTTAAATGTGTAATTGTGTTACCACTCGATAGTATTTGCCGTTTGAATTGTGTTAGTGGTTGATGCGGCAATGATTTGAAGAACGATTGCGATAGTGGTGGAGACAGGAAGGATGGTGTTCATCGTAGTGGCTACGGCTGCGGCTGCAGCGGCGGCGGCAGGGGTCGTGGTCGTGGCAGTGGTGAGGTTGTTGCTAGTACTTGCAGGGATTGTTACTTAATTTTAAAAGGAACAAACAGAAAATGGTTAATTTTATTTTCGGAAGTCGCTAATACATCAATAGCGATAGTAAAAAAAAAAAACGCAAAATATATCAAAAGATTTTTATCTTCATAGTTATTATTTTCTTCTTTCTTTTTTTTTTGTGATTGATTTTATTTTATTTATTTATTTATTTTGTTAATGTTGATAATATTGATCGCGTTGTTGTTGCTGCTTTCATTTTTTTTTCGCGTTCTTTAGATGTGAATGAAAACAGAAATAGATCATATAAGTTCACAGCAATATCTATTTATCTTAAGTCCGCTCTCTCTCCCGCTCTTTCACTCTCACTCTATCACACACACACACACCATATATATATATATGTGTGTGTGTGTGTGTGTGTATATAAAGATAGATAGATAGATAGATAGATAGATAGATAGATAGATAGATAGATAGATATACAGACAGACAGATAGATAGATAGATAGACGAACAGACAGATGGACACACTCACACACACACACACACACACACATATAGATAGATAGATAGATAGATAGATAGATAGATATATATGTTTCTTTATTAGCCACACAGGGCTGCACACAGATAGAACAAATTACAAGGTAGAGCTTTTCTTTTGAAGGTTAAAAAAAAAAAAAAAAAAAAAAAGGAAGGGGGAGTTTCGATCAAAAGGGATCGTAAAAGGAGAGAAAGAGGACAAAAAAAGGGGGGTTAAAAAAAAAAAAAAAAAAAAGGGGGAGAGGAAAAAAAATGATCAATAGGGATCGTTATCACAGAAATGTCAATATGAAGTGTAAAGGGGAGGACAGGTGAGGTTACCCGTGGAAAGAAAAGCCTACGGAAAAGACACGGTAACCTCGGTCAATGAAGTCACATTTTATATTTCTTTTTTTTTTTTTTTTTTTTTGCAAATAAGCAACTCTCTGTTTTCGATTTCTGGGTTCATAGGACTATGCTCAAGGTGGCTTCGTCATTCATACGTGCCATTCTTGCTACATTCACCACTTTTTTTAAAACATTCGCTAGACAAACTTCCTTTCTCAACTTTCCCGGTACTTGAAGAAGTTGATGAGAGATTGACCAGAGAGGAAAGTGTTTGTCTCCAATCCTTTCAGACGCGTCCACCAGATACATTCTTTCGCCATAGCCACAAGGATGATGAAAATAGCTCTTCCTTCCCGTTTGAAGGAAGGAGGCGTGACAATATTGACGATAGACTCAGCTGATAAACCGACTCGTCCCACACGTGACAGCAGTTGTTCGACATAAGCCCACAGGTCGGAAATTGTTGGACACTGAACGAGTGCGTGCAGAACGGTTTCGTCGCTCTGACCGCATCTCGGGCAGGTCGGCCCCGTTTCTCGAGCCATGTCTGTAGAGCTTATCCGAACGGGTAGCGCTTCTCGGTAGCACTGCCAGGCCAGGGATCTCTGGAAGTTGTCCATGGGCCCTGGCCCGAAAGTCGTCCCGAACAGGCGGGTCAGGTACTCCTCGTCGACGTCCAGGTTCGCCCCGAGCTCGTCGTCGTACCTCCCCTCCACTAAACCCCTATAGAATGCTTTGGTTGTGTTGAAGTCACTTAAGGTCGACCCAGGACGGCAGAGTTGCTTGAGAGCAACGCGACACTCGCGGTGCCATTCGCCCTTCCTCGGCCTCTTTTGATCCACGACTGCAATTCGGTCATGGAGACGAGCTGCGGGAAAGCGTGCCTCACAAACGGCGACCACACCTGTTCACCGTCGTCTACATAGAGCCAGAGATGTCGCAGTCTCAGCGCGTGTCTGCGCATCATCAACCACGGCATGCCCAGCCCTCCTTTTAACGGGTGTTGACAGCAAATGGATCGCCTGACCATCGGGACGCATCCTTTCCACAAGAAGCGAAAGAGGATGCGTTGTAGTTTGGTGATGGTAGGGTCGGGACAAGGTACGACGGTCAGGCGGTAGTAGATGACGGACGCGATGTACGTGTTCGCCACCTCCGCTCGACCTTTTAGGGACAGTTTCCTCTCGGCCCATTGCCGGGCGAGAGTGACCACCCTACTCGTTATCTCGTTCCAGTTCTTCTCCACTTGGAGGTCCGGACCAAACCAGACCCCGAGCAACTCAACCGGGCCGTCGGTCCAGCGTCCCACGACGGAGGCGCTGGTGGACGGCATGGGCTTGCTTCTCCAGGTGCCTAGTCGCAAGCCCACTGACTTTTCCCGGTTGATTTTCGCTCCTGTCACCGCTTCGTAGTTTTTCAGTGTCTCGCCGACCAGCTCGATGTGCTCGTGGCTAGACACTATGACGGTGACGTCGTCCGCGTATGCAGACACGCTCGTCCCGCATCCCAATTCTCGCGGGATGCCCCTTAGAGTCGCCAGCTTCCGCAGTAGTGGCTCAAGAGTCAATACGTATAGAAGCGCCGAGAGGGGGCATCCCTGACGGACCGAGACGACGAATGTCGAAAGGTCTCGATAGATGTCCATTTACGCGAATTACCGAACGGATGCCTCTGTACAAGGCAGCTATCCAGCCGCGGAAGACGGGACCGAAACCAGCCGCTCTCAGGACTGCCTCCAAGTATCGATGGTCTACCCTATCAAAGGCTTTCGATTGATCCAAGTTGATCAGGGCCCCACCCATGCCAGGTTCGTTAACTACCCTGTCTATGATGTAGCGCATCAGATGGAGGTTGTCATGGATGGTCCGGCCTGGCACGGCGCATGTTTGCGCCTTGTCGACCAGTTTCTCGATGACAAGCGCCAACCTCTTGGCTAGCACCTTGGCCAAAATTTTCAAGTCTGCATTAAGCAGAGTGATGGGCCTAAAGTTATCTATTACATTTCCCTTGTTTAGATCTTTCTTCAGCAGTGTTACGGCTCCTCGGCTCACAAAACCAGGAATGCTCCCGTTTTGCTGCCAGTTGCAGTACACCGCCGCCAAGAGATCTCCAAACAAGTCTGGCATACAATTGTAAAGCTCGTAGGGTAGACCATCCAAACCCGGTGATTTGTCCCTCGAGCATTCTGCCATCGCTTCCCGCACTTCCGCCGCCGTGATGGCACCTTCGCAGCACCCTGCCTTTCTTGTCGAGAGTCGTGGTATGGTATGTAGGTAGGCATGAAACCCTACCCTTCTCTCCCCTCCACTCGTTCCGAACAGTCGGGCAAAATGCTGTGCTGAAAGGCCTCACACATTTTACTTGGCTCGAGCAATTCGCGCCCCTGTTCATCTACCAGTGACCGAATGGTGGCTTTGTTGCCCTGTTGCGCCTCTGCCACCCGGGCCTCTCTCGCGGCTCCAACACCTTCGTTCCTTAGAGCACGCATCCTAGCTCTGACAGCACATCCTTCGTGTTTGGCGTTGAAGTGTTGGTCGAGGGCCAACCTCGCCGCCAAAACGTCGGATGCGATGCCGCTTCTAATTGCCTCTTCTAGCTTCTTAACTAGCTCACCCTCTACTCTATTTCTATCTATGGCTAGTGCTTTGCTGTACCTAATCGCTTCTGCTTTTACTGCTCTCTTGAGGGCAAACCACCATTTGTGTGATGATGGCTCCCGTCAAAGCCCTCTTTACTAGTGTGCTAATCCGGTCTCTGAAAACTTGTCTCGATGGGAAAGACGCGTTTAGTTCCAGTATCCGGGACCCTGCCTAAGTGTCTTATCTAAGTCTAGCGTACATGTCACAAGTTTGTGATCCGTGTAGCTGACTATGTGGAATTGTGGACATCCTATGCTATCTCTATCTACTGTCCTACACAGTATCCTATCTAGATACGATCTCGACGACCCGATGCGGTTGCTCCATGTCCACGTTGGCGCATTCGGGTGGTCTAGTCGGAACCTGTCAGACAGTTGAAAGCGTCTGAGCAGGTCTCTGAGGCATTTGCATCCCCGTCTATTCCTATCTCTACCCACGTAGTCTACATGCGTGTCCAAGGTAGCATTCCAATCCCCCATAAGAGTAAAGGACGAGACGTTCCCAAGAAAACTTCTAGACGTTGAAAGAAATCCGCCCGACCTGTTAAGGGCGGTGCGTAAACTGATACGAGTCGAAAAGCGCACCCATTGCTGCCGTCGACATCCAGGACGACCAGTCTACCCTCCGGGTCTACGAATATTGTCCTTACATTGAGATCCAGACTCTTGTGAAAAAGTACCGCGGTGCCACTACCGCCCATTCTCGGCAGACAGGGGGAAAAATAAATGTTGAACTGTCCGCCAAACATGGTCTTTAGGGCCCGCGGATTGTGGAGTCTGGTCTCGCTTATGGCTATGATTTGTAACTTATGTGACTTTATGTCATTTAAGAGGTACCTTGTTTCCAAGGGGACCCCAAGCCACGCGCATTTACACACACCAATCTTGATCATAGTTCTAATGAATTAGAATACAGAGGGTTACTTACTGCTCGAAAGTTTTTGCTTTCTCCTCCGTTGGTTTGTCCTCGAGAAGATCCCAGTACAGTTTCTTTGTGAGATATTTTTGGCATTTACCAACCGCACTGGGGAAAATGCCTTTGAGTGTGTTGCAGACTTTTGGAGATGTGTAATATTTTGATGTGGTCTGGTGGTGTTGTGTATGGGTGATTGTGTTTTTTATGTCTCTTCTGTTATGTTGTTTTTGATTGATGTATTCCATCAAATTTGTGTTTTTGGTGTCTATGGCTGTGAGCATGTTTGCTGTATATGTTTTTGTGGTGTTGGTGTGGCTGTTGTTTGCGTTGGGTTTTGAAATGTCTTCGGGAGATGTATTTCCCCCTGCTTTGTTCGTGTTTGCATTTGGTTTGGTTGTGTTTCTGCTCTTTATTTTCCTTCTTTTTGTAGCTATTTGCCATTCCTCACTGGTTTCGTCTTCCGACGAAATTTCTGAGGAATCAGAAGGGGGTAGGGGTATGTTGTGGGCTTCTATGTATGTCTGTGTAAGTGGTTGTGTTGTTGTTTTCGTTGTTGTTGGTTGTTGAGTGTTTGTGTGTGTTGAGTGCGGTATAAGGGATGGGGGATCAGTTTGTGTGTGTTTTCTTTGTTTTTCTGTTCCTTTGGGTTTTGCTGTCGTTCTTGGTGTTGGAATTGGTTTATTTGTTGTTGGTGTGTGATGATTCTGTCTTGGCGCTGGTGTTGGTGTTGTTTGGTTGGGTTGGCTTGTTCTTTGTTGTTTTTCCTGCATTTCCGCATACAGCTTCTTGACTAGCTGTCCATATTGTGGTGTGGGCAATAATCCTGGCTTTTGTGATTTTTCCTGTGGCTGTTGTTGTTGTTGTAATTTTGCGGCAGATTTGCACTCCTTTTTGAGGTGTGCCTCACTGCCACATGTATAGCATCGTGGCCTTCTGCCCTCGACTACTACGTATAACTTGCGGCCATCCTCAAGATGTACGTGGGTGGGGATTTTATTTATGTCCTCTTGACTTATGTGGAAGAGGAACTCTATTCTCTTTCCCAGCCAGTCCTTGTTTTCCGAAACACCGATATCTAGGATGTTTAAGTCCTCCATTTCGGATGTTAATGCGGATGTAATCCACAGTGTTGTAGTCACTTGGGGGACACCACTGATAATGACTTTCGTCACCTTCTGGCCGAGGTAACTCGGTGTCAACGTTAGTTCATCAGAATGAAGGGTTATCGTTGGAATTCTTCGCCAACTCTTCATTCTGAAAAACCACCTGTACGTGTGCGAACTTGTTCGCCCAAGTCACACAATCCTTGTATCCCAGATGGGGCGTAAGCACTTTTCGACTTTGTCTGTGCTTGCCTTTTCTGGACTTTTTGTTTTTTTATTTGTGTTTTATATACAATTGTCTTTTTTTCTCCTCATTCAGTATGTGCTGAGGTATGTGTAAGAGTATTTTTCCGTTTTGATTTGTAATAAGGTTTCTGCAATCTTTAATCTGTTGTGTAGTAAACGAAACTTTTGTTACCTTTTCTTTTATCGCCTCGGCGAAGTTTGTTGTTGTTTTGTTATTGTTGTTACTGCCGGTGGTGTTGGTGTTGATGGCAGGGGTGTGGGTTGTAGGTTTGTGGTTGCTGATTATGCAACTAGCAAAGGGTGGAAAATTGCCTGCGTAATTTAGTCCTGCATTAGCGCAAATTTCGGCATTTCGTTTGCTTGTCGTCGTTATTTTTTCACTTGTTGGTGATGGAGTGAGCAGTGGTTGAAGGGAATTGTTGTTGTCGTCGTTGTGTTGTTGTTGTTGTTGTTGTATTGTCGTTCTTGGTGACGGCGGTGGTGTTGGTAGTATTAGTGGCATTGACGGCACGGTCTTTGGTGGCGGTGATGGTGATGTTGGTGTTGTTATTGGTGGCGATATCTTTAGTAGGGATAGCAGTTTTAGTAGCAGATTCTGCCATGGTGTGGTGGTGGTGGTTGACTCACTGATGGTGTTGACGGTGCTTGGCCTTGCGACCTTTGTTTTGTATTTGTTGCTGTTGATGGTGGTGGAGTTGTCAGGTTCGGCGTATGCTAACAGAGCATCCTGTTTTTCTGTTTCTGCGTCACGCTTCACTTGCAACTCAGCCTCGTGGTGGCCAGTGGCGATGGTGAGTGCGGCGTTAGATTTGTTGTTGTTGTTGGTGGTGGTGGTGATGGTGGTGACAGCGGTGTTCACGCTGCGATGTTTAGTAGCCAGTGGTAGCAATAGTGTTTTGCTACCGTTCTGCATGACTGGCGGGCTAGCCACATGGTTTCTAGTTGCCATTTTCAAAATGAAAAATGGCTAAAAAACCCACGAAAGTTTTGAAAGTTCTTTTTGTAATTTCGCCCATACAGGGGCGGAATTCTACGTGAATAATTCTCAGGTTTTTTAGTGAATGAACTTGCACAACGATTAAAACAAAATATTTGACAACAAGGAGTTTTAAACATGTAAAAGTGGCCAACTTACGTGGAGCCGATATGACTATCGTCCGTCCATTGTGTAGATATAGACAGACAGACAGACAGACAGATAGATAGATAGATAGATAGATAGATAGATAGATAGATAGATAGATAGATAGATAGATAGATAGATAGATATAGACAGAGAGAGAGAGAGAGAGAGAGAGAGAGAGATAGAGCGGAAGGGATGGAGGAAAGGGATGGTTGAAAATATAAGCGAAGGGAAAGACAGTGAGTAGTGAAAAATATGTAATAATTTTTAATAAATGAAGGAGGCTGCATAAATACTAAAGTAGATTTATTTTTAAATATATGCAGCGAGGAAAATGGTCGTTTTCATATCCAATGTTTTTTTTTTTTTCGTTTTAGAATTTGAATCAAATAAAACTATATATGTATACGAAAAACATATTTACGTGCAAAGCATTTTAGCAGAGGGGCGCAATAAAAAAGATGGATAATAACGAATAACGAATAAACATTTAAAAAAAGAAGAGACATTCTAATATGTGCATTAACGTGTGTATACAGACCACACACACACAACACACATATATATATATATATATATATATATATATATATATATATATATATTATATATATTTATATAAGAATGCCTTTTTTATTTAATGGCCATTCGTTATCATCCGTCATTTTATTGCTGCCCCTGTGCACGTAAATATATACAAACATCAGATAGATAGATAGCTCTGCATATATGCATGTATATCTGTATGCATATGTGTATACATACACATAAAAGATACGTGTGTGTGTGTGTGTGGTGTGTGTGTGTGTGTGTGTGTGTGTGTGTGTGTGAGATAATGGTGTCACTGAGACCCAAAGGTGTCAGGTAATGCTGAATAAGTGCTATAGACAGACCATAGTTAAGTTCCAGATTCGGTAATATTGCGAATAAAAGGTTCAACATTGGTTCTATGTCACCGTGTATATTTAAGAATTTTTTTGCGTAATAAGATTAAAAAAAACCAAGGCTGTATAGATATTAAAGCATTTATAGATAGGTCTTACAACTTAATGCTCTAATATCTATACAGCCTTGGCTTTTTTTATCTTATTACGCATAAAATTCTTTTATATATATATATATATACATTCATACATATATTTATATGTACATGCATTGAGGTGTAGATGCACGCATACATACATACATACCTACATACATACATACATACATACATACATAAACGGCAGGTTCCCTAACGTCATTCCTGAAACATTGATCAAACCGCGGCTACATTTGCTGACTGTTTCACGCAGGATCCGAACCCGCGATCGCTTGGTTGCGATGCGAACTACTTAAACATGCTGTCATTTCTGTACCTCAATTTCCATTAAATGGACAATGATTATTATTGCATTTTTGTGTCTTTATATATAAATGCCTGTGCGTGTCTACTTGTGTGTGTGTATTTAAAAAAATTTTTTTTATCTAGTTTCAGCTCACAAGCAGTGGCGCTATGCTGGGGCACTGCCATTTGGTATTGCTACATGATTTTACTTCACGTATGCTTTTTAGCAATTGCCATTTGGAGCATGAGAGAGTTCGATGCAGCTGCCCTCATCTGCACCTCCTGCCGTGAAGTTGCTTCATCTGGGATACCTGACAAGAAGTGATCCAGTTTTATTTTAAAGACATCTGCATCCACCCCATGCAGGTCTCTTAGGTTCTTCGGGAGGATATTGAAGAGCTGTGGGCCTCGAAAGCCCAGGCTATCACAGTATCTTGTCCTACATCTTGATGGCAAATTTGGAGTCCTTGGCACTATGCAGTGGTGCCCAGTTCTGGCATTTGTGTAACTCTCGATGCCAAAGTTTGGGACACGTCCCTCCAGGATCTTCCAGATGTATATTATGGCATATCTTTCTCGCCTACGCTCTAAGGAATAGAGTCTCAATCTCTTGAGTCTTTCTCAATAGCTTATATGCTGCATAGAAGCTATCTTCTTCGTGTAGCTTCGTTGGATCGCCTCAAGTTCTGTGTTTAACTTGACACTGGATAGTGACCATAGCTGAGAGCAATAGTCAAAGTGGCTTAGGACAAGTGTCCTCCAGAGGACCATCATGGTTTCCTGGTCTCTTGTTCTGAAGGTTCTAAGAATCCATCCGGTCAGCCGCCTACATTTCATTGTCAATTTAGCAACATGCACATAAAAGGTTGCATCATCACTCATGTAAATACCCAGGTCTCGCACTGATTGTGCCTCTGGGATTGCAATCCCTCCAGGTCCAGTGTATTTATTGGGTATTGCATTTAGTTTTGCATGCTGATAGCATAAAGCTTGAAACTTTTCAGCACTGAACTGCATGCTATTCTTTTCAGCCCACTTGTATATTTTGTCCAGCTCACATTGCAGATGCATAGTGTCTTCAGGGTTCTGTATTGCCTGTGAAACTTTTGTATCATCTGCATAACTTGTGATCGTGGGTCTCTGTGTGGCTGAGGGCATGTCTGAGAGGGCCATTATGAACAGTAGTGGTCCCAAAACAGTGCCTTGCGGAACACCGCTCACTATTTGCGTGTTAATGGAAGTGGCCCCATTGGCTACTACCACCTGACTTCTATCCTTCAGA
>NC_043003.1:7823826-7863826 GCF_006345805.1 Octopus sinensis
ACACAGAGAGGACAAACAAGGACAGACAAACGAAAATAAGTCGATTATATCGACCCCATTGCGTAACTGGTACTTATTTAATCGACCCCGAAGGGAGGAAAGGCAAAGTCGACCTCGGCGGAATTTGAACTCAGAACGTAGCAGCAGACGACATACTGCTAAGCATTTTGCCCGGCGCGCTAACGTCTCTGCCAGCTCGCCGCCTTACACAAAAAACATACAAGCACACCACACATCGCGCAAACATGCACACATACACACACACACAGATATATTCTAATGAATAAAGCTCTACGTAATCACTTGATTTACAGGAAATAGGAGATAAATTTGCCTCAGTTCAAATAATCCTCCCCCCTTAAATAAAGAGGTCCCATTTTGCTAATGTAGTTCTATACTTTCTTCGAATAGACAAACTGCCTGTTTTCACAGTTCTGTTCGATCAGATTTGACGTAACAGGTAAAAGAAATAACGCTTCAGGCCCCTTACAACATTCACCATTTTCCATTCATTTATTTATTTATCTAACGATCTCAATAACTGATCATTTGTTTTTAATTTTCTGCTGACCAAATACATCGAAAGTTGGACATTTGCCTATCTCAATTCGGACAACAGGTGGAAGAGCTTAACCACCCACTAGCAAATAAAAAAAAAAAATTACATTTAGTCGATTACCAAGCTGGACAAGTGACCGTGATCGTCTAATGGTTAGGACCCCACGTTGTGGCCGTGGTAACCCAGGTTCGAATCCTGGTCACGGCAGTGTAATTCTAACTATTTTTCTTTTAATGGCGGTGCCCCAGCATGGCCACAGCTCGTGAGCTGAAACTAGATAATAATAATAATAACTTCATTATGATGAATATATTACTTTGTGCTATTTTGTGGAGGTGCGTGGCTTAGTGGTTAGGGTGTCAGCATTATGATCGTGATATTGCGGTTTCGATTCCTGGACCGGGCGATACGTTGTGTTCTTGAGCAAAATACTTCATTTCACGTTGCTCCAGTCCACTCAGCTGGCAAAAATGAGTAACGCTGCGATACATTGACATCCCGTCCAGCTGGGGAAGCCATTGAAACCGGGAAAACCGGGCCTATGAGCCTGGCTAGGCTTTAAAAGAGCGCATTTCTTTTTGTTTTATAAACATAATTATTAAAAAATTACCATGATTAATTTAAAACCTTATTGTATCTTCACACCTTCTCCGACTAAAACCTATTGGTGTGTCCCAAAATTATTTATTATTTTTTTTATTATCTATCCATCCTATCCCCCCACCTCGTACAAAGGATTAATCCATAAAATGCTATTTTAAGTTTAGTCATTTACTTAACGCCCCAAAGGGAAACAGAAACAAAATGGTAGGATTACAGCCATTTTCAACTTTTCCTTTTTCTTCTCTAGGTTCTTCCTTTTTTTATTTATTTTTCACTCTGATTTGTAGCGAGGCAATTGTTGTTCATCAATATTTCTCCATTTTAAGGCGGCGAACTGGCAGAAACGTTAGCACGCCGGGCGAAATGCCGTTACGTTCTGAGTTCAAATTCCGCCGAGGTCGACTTTGCCTATCATCCTTTCGGGGTCGATTAAATAGGTACCAGTTACGCACTGGTGTCAATATAATCGACTTAATCCGTTTGTCTGTCCTTGTTTGTCCTCTCTGTGTTTCGCTCTTTGTGGGTCGTAAAGAAATAGGTATTTTGTCTGTCTTTACACACTGAGTTCAAATTTCACCGAGGTCGACTTTGCCTTTCATCCTTTCGGGGTCGATTAGATAAGTACCAGTTACGCACTGGGATCGATATAATCGACTTAATCCGTTTGTCTGTCCTTGTTTGTCCTCTCTGTGTTTAGCTCCTTGTGGGTAGTAAAGAAATAGGTATTTTGTCTGTCTTTACACACTGAGTTCAAATTCCGCCGAGGTCGACTTTGCCTTTCATCCTTTCGGGGTCGATAAATTAAGTACCAGTTGCATACTGGGTCGATGTAATCGACTAGTCCCAACACAAAAATTTGGAGCCTTTGAGTCTAGAGTAGAAAACAATATTTCTCTATTTTCTGTTATACATATATCTCTATCACTTGTTTCAGTCATTTGACTGCGGCCATGCTGGAGCACCGCCTTTAATCGAGCAACTCAACATCGGAACTTATTCTTTTGTAAGCCCAGTACTTATTCTATCGGACTCTTTTGCCGAACCGCTAAGTGACGGGGACGTAAGCACACCAGCATGCTAGGGGGACAAACACAGACACACACACACATATATATACATACATATATACGACGGGCTTCTTTCAGTTTCCGTCTACCAAATCCATTCACAAGGCATTGGACGGCCCGGGGCTATAGCAGAAGACACTTGCCCAAGATGCCACGCAGTGGGACTGAACCCGGAACCATGTGGTTGGTTAGCAAGCTACTTACCACACAGCCACTCCTGCGCCTATGTAAGTATATATATATATATATATTATATATATATATATATATATATATATAATATATATATATATATATATATATATATATGTATATATATATAACACGCATAAAGAATATTTCTCCATTTTCTGTTTTCTCTTTTATATATATGTATATGCTTACATATGTGGAGGGTGTAACCATGAAATCAGAAGGCATGGGAGAGGAATACTGATTTAATGTTTTCCATATGATTACAGCCGTTTCGTAATATTCTTAATATTAACCTGATTGCTTGCGGGAGTGCTTACTCTGAGATCTTCTGCTTCATTCTCTGAATATATATATATATATATATATATATATATATATATGAAGAAATTAATTCTAGACTGCAACTAAGAAAATCCGTCCATCTAACTTGCCAATACATCCATCAACTCCAATAATCATATAATAAAACTAGGCAACTACAACACTGTACAATGTCTTTGACTCTTACAATTTCTATATCTCTGTTCCCCAACACCTGATAACACTTTGAATTTCTCACCAATATAAACTGAACGCTGATGCGGCTTTCTTCGTTATCGGGCGTCGTGCTTTTCAAAGATCCAATGGCCATTGCTTAAGGAGAGCATTTTAAATGGAATTATAGACTCGCTTTTTTACATTGATAATTTAATCCTTCATCTTCACTCGCGGTTTTTTGGTACGTTTCATTGCTATGGAAGAAAATAATTATATACAGGATTTTATATCGAATCATAACAAATCAATCTGACAGGTTAAAGGTTCTTAACCGTATTAACACTCGCATATAGAAGGAGATAGAAATGAGGGGAACGGTGCAAGAAAGAGAGGGAGAGAGCTAAATATGTGATGGAGATACAGAAAGTTAATTAAAAGAGAAATATAATATAAGACTCGCAGTTGTCGTACGAACGTGGAGAGGAGGGAAAAATAAATCTTGAAGTTAATCTTTTGGAAGAAGGACTGTCGTTTCTGATAAAAGGATGAAAAAACATTATTGAATAATAAAGATCCTATGATATCACTGAATTGAAGATAATGTTATATTTATCGATCGTTTCCTCCAGTTTTCTTTCACTGTATTTCACACCATTCCATCAATCGAGAGATTTGCTTTTGTGATATTTTTCCCTTTCAATGCATATAATTCGTTTTTTTTTTCGTTTGATTTTTTTTGTTGTTGTTTTTTTACTAATGCATGAATTATTATTCCAAAACAAATTTTTTTTCTGGTCAAATTGTTGCTCTACTTACTCATATTTGCTCTCATTTTCTTTGTTATTGTTGTTGTTGTTGCTGATGTTGTTCTTTTACTTCTCGTCCTCATTTTTTTTCTATTCTTTTTTATTTTTTTTTCTCTTCTTGTTCTGGCTTTTGACTGCGATCTATTTTTGCTGGAATCCAATTCATTTTACTTACACTATGAATGCTCTTTGCAAATACTTGATATCAGAAACTGTTATATTTCCCTTTCTAAACAACAGTCACACATCGTTATGCACAACCACACAAAGATTCAAACGTGTTAAATACATGCAGTGTTTCATTTTGTTTTTCTGTTGTTATATCGAAAACACTCATTCTACAGAATACTAATTCGGAGCCTAGTACCGCTATTAACTGTGTTCTGAATTATTATAAATCTTATCAAGTGACGAATTGACAGAATCGTTAGCGAGTCGGATAAAACGCCTAGAGGCATTTCTTCCGATTGTGTACGTTTTGAGTTGAAATTCCGCCCAAGTTTGCTTTTCATCTTTCGGGGGCGATAACATAAGAACCAGCTTAACACTGCGATCGATGTAATCGAGTTGCCCTCTTCTCTGAAAATTGCTGGCTTTGAACCAAAAGTTGAAACCATTATATTACGATTATTATTATCAGTAGGCGTAGGAGTGGCTGTGTGGTAAGTAGGTTGCTTACGAACCACATGGTTCCGGGTTCCGTCCCACTGCGTGGCACCTTGGGCAAGTGTCTTCTACTATAGCCTCGGGCTGACCAAAGCCTTGTGAGTGGATTTGGTAGACGGAAACTGAAAGAAGCCCGTCGTATATGTGTATATGTTTGTGTCTCTTTGTTTGTCCCCCCAACATCGCTTGACAACCGATGCTGGTGTGTTTACGTCCCCGTAACGTAGCGGTTCGGCAAAAGAGATCGATAGAATAAGTACTAGGCTTACAAAGAATAAGTCCTGGGTAGATTTGCTCGACTAAAGGCGGTGCTCCAGCATGGCCACAGTCAAATGACTGAAACAAGTAAAAGAGTAAAAGAGAGTACTTTTATTATTAACATATGTGGTTTCATTTCGTTATAACTTTATTTCAGCTGCTTTAGAACTGGGCGTCCTCCGGAGGCCAAGAGTAGCAAGGGCACTTTTGTTTTGCTATGCATGCTAAAATTATCACCACATTTATTCCATTTTAGATGGTGAGTGCTTTCCGTGGTATATGGGCTGTACTCATCAAGGTTATCGTTTGTAGTCCACGGAAATTGGAGTTACCAGGGAGTTGCTTAATATACTTCACAGCTCCCTTCTTTATCATTCCCAACGCACCATTTACTACTGATATTATCGTAGTACTAATCTTCCATATTTTTGTGATTTCAATTTGCAGATCTTTATAGTGAGAAAGCTTTCCGTATTTTTTTCTTGAGACATTTTGATCTTGTGGGATAGAGTTATCTATTAACAGTCAAGTTCCTCTGTTGTAGTCCATGATCACAATGTCTGGTCGATTGGGGTCAGTTTTTCTGTCTGTTTGTATTGGGAAGTTCCAAAGGATGGTGAACCTCTCACCATTTACTATATCCTCTAGATGGTGCCTGTACCACTTATCATTGGATTTAATTTTGTAGTATTTACGAGCATTCCAGTGGATGTACTGCCCTAGTCTGTCATGTCTTATGAGGTACTCTTTATCAGCGAGGACTGGACAGCCAGAAACAACATGAGCAATTGTCACTGAATTTTCCGCGAATTCTGCACGCGGAGTCAGATCCGTCTTTAAGGACATTTGCATAGTAGTTTGTGGCAGGTAAGCTCTGATCTTGTGCTGCAATAACAAAACCTTCTGTTTCCTCCTTTCAGACCTGTCCCTTGTAGCCATTGGTGTGTTAGATTTTGATCAATATCTGGCTTGGACATGCGGTTAGACCATTTCCCATTTGCCATCCCAGCTGTCTTCGACATTTTTCATGCAAGCCTTCCTTGCTTTTAGTTTCATATTTTTTGCATCAGTGATTGATTTGTCACGATTTGGATCTCGATGGTCTTTCTGATTGTTAATTTCTAAATCAGGAGAGGCTATGGTAGGTCTGTCAGTATTTCGGTGTCTTCGATCATTCTTGTTAACTTTTAGGCCAAGAGACTTTTTAAATTTCTTACTTAGCTTCATGACTGAAGTTTGCTTAGAATCTTTATACTTCATTGCAGTTCGTATGAGTTATTATTATTATTATTTTATTATTATTATTAGTAGTAGTAGTAGTAGTAGTAGTAGTAGTAGTAGTAGTAGTTGTAGTAGTAGTAGTAGTGTAGTAGTAGTAGTAGTAGTAGTAGTAGTAGTAGTAGTAGTAGTAGTATTGAGTGAGAGGGCAGTGCATGGCATCAAAGTAATACTGGGGTAAAATAAACAAAGTCCAGTATACCCATCATGACTACCCGTCTGATAAGGTTATACCAGGCACATGCATCACAACCATAAGTGCGCGATATAGTGATCTCATATCAAGATAAACAGCGCATCATCTTGCATGTGAGGCCCAGTTAGAATTTTCTTCAGGTTGAGAAGCCTATCCCGCTCAAAAGGCCCCTGAATAAAGGTTGTTTAAGGATGTTGAACGAAATACCCATGTTTCCAAAGGTGAATTATTCAAACTCCAAAGACTTCTAAACACATGCCTGTGATGCTCCCCACTACCTCTGCTCGTGATCAGAGATGCACATATTGTCAGCCACTAAGGGACATGCTCAACTGGTTAAGGTCAAACAACTGACAAGCGGAATTTGAACTCACGTCTGCCGTTACGTTGTGAGTTCAAATTCCGCCGAGGTCGACTTTACTTTTCATCCTTTCGGGGCCGATAAATTAAGTACCAGTTACGCACTGGGGTCGATGTAATCGACTTAATACCTATGTCTGTCCTTGTTTGTCCCCTCTATGTTTAGCCCCTTGTGGGTAATAAACAAATAGGTATTAAGCAGAATATTTGCTGTAGCCCATCTTTTATACCAAGACAAAACAATGTACATGACACCACTTCCAATCAGTTAAGATCGGAAGCCGCGATAGCCACAACCTGGTACAGCATCAGGACATTTATTATTATTGTTGTTGTTGTTGTTGTCATCATCATCATCATCATTATTATTATTGTAAGGCCTTTAGTTTCGTTTTTCGTGTTTGCATGATTTTAATCATTTTCAAGGCACCTGTCATTATATGGATTTGAGTTCTGCTTAAAATCTGCAACGATCAGCACGTTGATCCTTATCTCTATTTCTAGAACATTTTATCTGGATAATTTCTCTTTTTTAATAATCTATCAGCTGAAGTGTCCCATACGTCAGTTAGGATGAATTTCCTTTCGTGCAACTCTTTGACAGCAATATCCGCTTCGATTTATCATGATCCGCTTGTCTGTGTGGGTTGCCAAATTCCAAACTAATCATCTCTTTCCGTTCATATCCGAATCTAGGCTTCTATCAATGTTGCATCCGGTATCCTATTCTAATAGTTATGACACATAGTTTATATAACCCAAAAAGGTTAAATCCCAAATTTAACCTCGGAGCGCAGAAATTCGGAACCAGCACATTGAGGCATTTCGTTTGACACTGACAACTCGCCGCCTGCTTTATGTGTATGTATATATATATATAAGTTCAGCAAAACAACCAAATCTTAGTCAGTCAGTTGAGGGACTCCACTACCTCATATGTTCTTAAAATTTAACTCCACATCTTTGTCTATATATCTACCTTCTCTATAATGTTGCCACTTGATTTGAAAATTTTTGTATTAATGGAAAACCTCTATAATTGGCTGATGAGTACTCAGCATCTTAAATCTGTTGTAATACTTACAACATTTAATAAAATGATGTAGTACGAAATGATCGTACCAAATTACCGGAGTAATTTTTGTTGCTTATTCTGATTATATATATATATATATATATATATATATACATAGGTTACACAAACTGGTCAAAGTCACTAGCCCTCTCCCACACGTACATACATGCTCTCTTATACACACGCACGCACACCTTCGTTTTGGGATCACCATTATTTTATTATCTCCCCTTCTTCCTAGCTCTCCTGCGTGACCCTTCCGTCCGGTATTCGCCATGATAGATTGCTACCCACTACACATTGTTTATTTTCTCTCCTTGTTTCTTTCTGTGTACCTTTATGTCGAAGAGCATCGGCTCGAAACGTTATAGACTTTTTCACTTCCCGAGCGTTAAACTAATACATCTGTTTGTTGTCTACTCCACCTGCCTTCGTCTTTTATTTTTTGGGAATTCTCCCTATATATGTATGTATATAGAGTACACATATATATATATATATAAACATATATATAAACATATATATATAATATATATATATATACATATATATATATACACATGCATATATGTATATATATATATATATATATATATATATATATATATATATATATATATATATATATATATATATATATATATGACGTGAAATTCAGACGTTGTTAGAATTTCATTGACCAATATCATTTATCTGTACACAATCATATAAACTGTCGCACATATATATATATATATATGAGTATGTGTCAGTGTGTGTGTGTGTGTGTGTGAGAGAGAGAGAGAGAGAGAGAGAGAGAGAGAGAGAGAGAGAGGGTGGGGTCAGGAGGGAATTACAGAAGAAACCACAGAAACCGGCCTAGCAGAAACATCACGTTAAGATGAAGGCTAATCTGGCTGTAAACATAAAAGCTAGAAAACTAGAGAATGAGATGCGTCTCCTTGAAAGAAACAAAGACGCAGACGTAATACAAAATATCAGACATTACTTCTGCTTATCGAAAGCTGTAAACAATACAGTAATAGAGACACCGAGTAATACGTAATCCGACGAAATTAATAGACAACGTTCGGAATTTGCTTGTTCCAATTTCCTGATCAAAATATCAACTAATTCACTTTCAGCTTTTGTTTTTACTGAATACGGTCACCTTATGAGTAGAGTTAGATATCATTTTATGGTGGGGATTTAGGGAAGATGATACAAATAAGATTTGTCCACAGAACTAGCTTACCATGACGAAATTTATACAGAATACATCTATCGTCGTTTATCACTGATCCGAGATAACACTGTACATTCATCTGTGAACGCAGTTATGCGTATCATTTATCACGAAATGATCTGTGAATAGACGGGTCGACGATCAGTCAAAGATTCTGCTTGAACTGCGAAAGCGCGCCCCAGCGACTATCTATAATGCTTGCTACGCAGAATATCACCGCAAAGCCACGTATCTTTTTTATATGAATTTGCGTACACGTGCACGATTAAGCCCCATAAGTGTCATGGTATTTTCAGCTAATTATCCTGCGTTTGAGGATTTAAAACCACTTCTTTAACTTTCTAAGACGTCTCAACGCTTCTTTGTTTACGTTTATCGTAATTTGAATTTGTGGAGGCGCAATGGCCCAGTGGTTAGGACAGCGGACTCGCGGTCATAGGATCGCGGTTTCGATTCCCAGACCGGGCGTTGTGAGTGTTTATTGAGCGAAAACACCTAAAGCTCCACGAGGCTCTGGCAGGGATGGTGGTGATCCCTGCTGTACTCTTTCACCACAACTTTCTCTCACTCTTACTTCCTGTTTCTGTTGTACCTGTATTTCAAAGGGCCGGCCTTGTCACTCTCTGTGTCACGCTGAATATCCCCGAGAACTACGTTAAGGGTAAACGTGTCTGTGGAGTGCTCAGCCACTTACACGTTAATTTCACGAGCAGGCTGTTCCGTTGATTCGGATCAACCAGAACCCTCGTCATCGTAACCGACGGAGTGCTTCCAATTTGAATTTAGTTAATCGGTTACGTCGACCCCCAGGACTTGACTGGTACCTTATTTCACCGAACCCGAGAAGATGAAAGGAAAAGTTGACTTCAGCGAAATTTAATCTTAGAACGTAAAACACCGGAAGAAATGCTACTTATGAGTTTGTCCGACGCACTAAAGATTGTGCTCTGTCATCCCCGCAGGGAGAAAGCCTACAATTATGAGGGCAGAGGGTTTCCATTTTCATCGACCCCAGTGCTTAACAAGAACTTATTTTGCCCACCCCAGAAGAATGAGATGCAAAGTCCACCTTGATAGAATTTGGAAACACTACATAAAGTGCCGGAAGAAATTCCGATAGGTATTTTGTTCGGTTTGATAACGATTCTGCATTAGTTAGATATGATCTAAAGCAGCAAGCTGGCAGAATCGTTAGCACGCCGGTCAATTTGTAAAGTAACTTTTCGTCCGACTTTACGTTCTGAGTTCAATTTCTTTCTAGGTCAACCTTACCTGTCGTTCTTTTTGCGGGATCGATAAAATAACTGCCAGTTCAGCACTGACGACAATGTAACGACTTACCTACCCTGCAATTGGTGGCCTCGTGCCAAAATTTGAAACCGTTATTTAGAGAAGTTCTGATCAGAAACTGCACCCGGATCAACTCCCGTTTCATCATTCTATGATGGAACAAATAAGTCACAGTGTAATACTTGTGGTCCATTCTAACAACCGTCTTCTTACAAATTTGTAGCTTAGGGTTAAAGTCAGAAACCATTATGGTTTTTATATATCTCTTCTTTTTGCCTTTTTGATTCCTCTTACTCGGCCTTTTATTATTTTCGTGTTGTTGATGGGGATTTTGCACATTATCTCTATCACTCACTCCATCTCTCACTCTCTCGCTTTGTTGCTGTCTCTCGCCTTGTTTTCCTCTATTCCTCTGAAACTTCAAAGACCGCATTGTTTTTCTTTCAAAAGAAATCAACAATTCATAACAAAAATATTAATAGAAAACTTGTAGTTTTGATTAATCAATAGATAATTGAGGATTTGAGTTAAGCACCTCAGATGTGTGTGTGTGTGCGTGTGTGTGTGTGTTAACGCGCGCGCGCGCGTGTGTGTGTGTGTGTGGTGTGTGTGTGTGTGTCTGTGCGCAGAAGTGCATACTATAAACATTTACCAAACAATATTACAAGCTCAAATAAAAATAATAGATAAACCTTCCGTCCCGCCCCAATATTACCATTACCAAAAAAGCTTAAATATATCAGACACAGTAGGAGGCCCTGGCGTGCAATTTTATTAACCCAATAAAAGCATAGTTAACCAGTAAAGCATAGTTAACCAGAAAATAGTTTACGCTGTAAATGCTGGAGTTAAGATACCTATCACCTAAGACAATATAATTTGAAACGGAAATGATTACAACGTAGTAGATAATATAGGTCTGTTTTTGCACCCTGCACTGCTTGACAACCGGTGATGTCTTGTTTACGGCCCCATAACCTAACGTTTCGGCGAAATATATCGATAGAATGAGTAGCACTTTTTTAAAAGAAAAATATGTACTGAGGACGATTCGTTCAACTAAAAACCTTTGAAACCGGTACCTCCAATGCCTAAAACAAAGAGAAAAGAAAAAATAAACAGAAGAGCCATTCTTGACTTAGCAGACAGGATATCAGACATCGAACAGAACAGTCGTTACCTCTTCGACCAAATATATTTGCTTTATCTAAAACGACAAATTTCATATAAGCATAGAAGTAAGCGCAATATGTGAATATTAAATTCCGTGCAATTCTCGGAGGATAAACAGTACATATATTACACTTTCTAAGATTTGGTCTGAATATTCGATATTCAAATTTATTACATTTACGTTGAATATATTACGTAGGTTACAAATCAACAAGTTAAATCATCTTTTTAAAATTCATCTCGTTATTCAAGATCATTCCTTGACGGATTTGTTGGTTTGGGAGTTGTTGTTCTCTGGCGTTAATTTCTTAAATCAGTCGTCGTTGGCAGTTCCTGGAATACAGAGAATGTCTCATTTTCGTTTTACTCTTGTATATGACGGAATTCCGACCAATATGTCCATGGATGGATATATTCTCCTCGTACAAATGACTGACAGATTGATTTTGTTGGGTCACATTAAATGTCGACGGCAAATTTATTTTATGATTATTATTATCATTATTGTTGTCGTTAGCGTTGCTGTTGTTGTTGTTATGTTAATCTGACTAAAGTTTGTTCTTATTTCTGGTACAATTTATGCGTGTAGCGTATTACTACTTGTAACGATAGATATCAACAAACTTTCAATAGTCTTTCGGGTGCTTATTACTATTTATTATTATTATTATCGTCATTATTATTGCTGTTGTTGTTGTTGCTGCTGCTGCTGTTGTTGTTGTTGTTGTTGTTGTTGTTGTTGTTGTTGTTGTTGTTGTTGTTGTTGTTGTTGTTGTTGTTATAGAAGTCGCACAGTATGCAATATCGTGAGGTTGTTTATTGAAAATATTGTGTCTACCGGGGAGTTTGTACTGTTTGTCAAGTCACAACAAGGACCTCAGACAGACAGTACTTCATGTAATATGCGTGCAGTTCGAAGCAATGCCGACTTTTGCAATACATCTAGATTGAAGGGTATTTCTAAGGTTTTCGGATGGTTTTTCAGATGGGGTGGCATTGAACCCAATGCTCCGATGGTAATAGGGATAACCCTTATGCTTGACTCTCGTAGCTGCCACATTTTAGTGATTTCAAGTCTCAGATCTCCATATTTATCAACCTTTTCTCTTTCTTTCATGATGATATATTGATCTCCTGGCACTGCCACGTCAATTATTAGGCACTCGTGCTTGTCTCCGGCCTTCGGTGCTCCAATACCTTGTCGAAGACCCAGAGGAATTTTGCCTTCCCTTTTCGTCCATTACTTTTTACGGTGTATGTTGGTACCACGCACCCGTAACCTCATATCCATACTTACAGCATAGTAGCCAGTTGAGGTTTTGGTCTACTTTGTCGTGTCTACGCTTATTCTCTTTCTGCGCAAGATTTTCACAAGCGCAAACAATGTGAGTCACGCTTTCGACCCTCTTTCCACACATTCTGCAGAAGTCCGTTGCACTTGTGTGGTATATATTCTTTTTCACTGAGTTGGTATTCAATGCCTGGTTCTGGGCAGCAATGATTAGGCTCTCAGTATTCTTTTTTAGGTCACCTTTAAGACACCTCAATATTGCTTCCTGGTCTTTTAATTTGTTGGTTTCACGGTAGAACTGACCATGTAACTCCATGCAGAGTAGGGTTTCTTCTCTCTTGTTGGCTATTCTGATTATGAATTCATGAACACTCTTAAGTTCATTTTTGTGAAATCCTTCTGCATTAGCAGCATACTATAGCAGGTCTTCTTTGATGTTTACCAAATATTGTGTCATGTTTCTTCTTTCACTCTTGATGCATTCCCGTACGCTAATCAGGCCATGTTCACCTTTACCTCTCTTAATGTAGAGCCTGTGTACATTCGCCATAGTTTGGAGGGCACCATACATTGTCATTGACTTTCGGGTAGTACGACGAATTAGTTAATCTCCGCTTGTGTCCATTTCAGGAAAGGTGCACTATAGAGGACTACAGCATCCCCTACAATTTACTCTTTTCTCTCCGCTTCAAAGTAAGCACAGTACTCTTCGAGAAATCCGAATTCCATCCTTATATCCTTGCTGCATATTTGCTCAATCTCAACCAGCCTCTCCTTTTCAGGCTCTTTTTTTGCGAACAGTTTAAAATTATCCATAAAAAGAAGATGGTTGAAACGCGGTCCATTCTTTTTCGGCTCATAGTGCGCATTGACTTTGCGTAGGAATGCAGAAAGTGGAATCAAGGCTATAATAAATAACAGAGGTGAACAAGAGACTCCTTGGACGATACCTATTTTGATTGTTACCTCGGCCAGTTGCTGGTTGTTATAGGAGAGACATGTTTTCCAAATAGTCATTCTGTACTTAATCAATGCACACATGTTCTCAACTACTCCACACATATCGAGTGTTTCCAAAATCCACGAATGCGGCAACATGTCGTAAGCCTTTTTGAAGTCTATCCAGGCCATGCATAAGTTCTTTTGGTACCGTTAAAAGTTCTTTATTATAACCTTATCTATCACAAGGTGGTCCTTGGTGCCCTTGGATTTTTTTCGGCATCCCTTTTGTTCTACTAGCAGTAGATTGTTTTCTGCAAGGAACGTATATAACTCCCCTGCGAGGATACCTGTTTATGCTTTCCACAGGAGGTTAAGACAAGCAATGGGTCGGTAATTTCCAACCTCATTGCCCTTTGACCGATCTTTCATTAACACTGTTGTTTTCCCCTCTACCATACACTCCGGAATTGCACTTTTTATTATTAAGGTGGTGAGCTGGCAGAATCGTTAGCATGCCGGACAAAAGACTTACCGATATTCCGTCCGTCCTTACGTTCTGTGTACAAGTTCTACCGAGGTCGATAAAATAAGTCCTAGTTGAGCAGTGGAGTCGATATAATCGACTTCATCCCTTCCCCGAAATTGCTGGCTTTGTGCTAAAATTTGAAATCATCATTATTATTATCAATATTTATATTTATACTTTCAACATTGAATGATCATTTATTTTAATCTCATCTCTGTAAACTATTTAATTCAGTATTAGCCAAAATTTTATCCGTTTTTCTTTGGATATTATAATTGTATTGAAATTAAATATAATCAGATAGTGTAGGTAAACTCGTTTAATGTATTTCCTTAGAAATATATTAGTATACAATCAAATTTAACAAGATCGAGTGCATTCAAATGTAAGAAGAATATTGGACAGTAGGACACAAAAATGCATGCATCTTATGATCTAATGTCGTTTACAGTAATTTACGTGATTTTTGCATATGTTTAGGACCAGAATATTATCTCTGGACTATTTCCGCAATGACAGATCTTCTCACGTTCGAATACACTCAGCGTGTTAAATACGATTCTATGCAAATAAATTTTATTCAACGCTGCTTCTTTTGTGCAACACAATTTATTGAATTCTAGCGCCACCAATTTTTACGCACACCAGCAAATGTACCCCATGTGGTTTTAATAAATGATACTTTCTTGAATTACGGATTTGGTGTGGGCAGCCGATGCATTAACGGTCCATAATGTATTTTTCCCATAGGTCTTCTCGGAAGAGAACTTTTTCCCAGGGATTATATTTACATCGAAAGGTCTTCTCGCGTTCGAATGCACTCGAATATGTCAAGCAGGACTTTACCCAAACATATTTTATTGAATGCTGCTTCGTGTGTCATTATTTATCCAACAGAAATATATTTAATTTTTACGTATATTTAAAATTACTCTCTTAAAATGTTTTGGTCTACTCGGTAGACCAAGAACTAGGAAAGATGGACGATATCCAAAGCATCAGTTGGAATCCAGTCAGAAAGTGTAATGATGACGGTTGCTTCTGACAGAACCCTATGAAGAGGGTGCCTGAGGATTCTAACCCCCACGCCCACACCAGTATTAGTGGGCGGAGAAAACGGGTAGATAAATAAGAAAACAATATTAAAGCTCTACCCCGAAGTTTTGAATTTTATCTCTTCATGCATAGAGCAAAATATTCTGTTTATCATCTTTATTAGCCTCATCACCTCTACTCTAGTCTTCAAAATTTCCCATTTGCTTCTCATTTAGTTAGTCTATCAATTTTCTTCCCAATTCTTTCTAAACTTCCACTTTTATTCTTCTCAAGAATTTTATTTTGTTATTTTATTATTCTTTGTCTTCTTGTAACTCTTATTATTATGTCTATTTTTTTTTTCAGAAACGAAAACAAAAAACACTAGTTTCTTTGAAATTTTAAATTCTTTTCTCATATTTCTTTTATCTTCAAAATTTTTGATTTTTTTCTTAGTTCGATTATTTTTCATTGCCTTTAGTCTATGATTTCCGAAAATTATGTATCTTCTGCTCTATAATACTGTTTCATTTCTCTCTTAATAGTTATTGCTAAAGCAGCAGCATAAAATATATTATCTATATTTATATTTCTACATTTTTGTATCATTCAAATAATTATAGTGTGGCGGCAGTGAACCCACCTCATGAATATTCTTTTGTTTGTAGAAAGATATCTTAACCTTTTGTTTATATTTTTACCTTATAGCTTCAAATTTACATATTCAAATTTAAATTGCTTCTACCTTAATTCCTAAAGCCATCTCGCCATTTATTTTTCAAGGTGCTTTCGTGTTTTTACTGTTGTTTGTAGCAGTCATTGGCTTCTACTAGCTTCGCCATTACCTATGGTAATGTTTTTGGCTTCGAACATTAGGCGCTTACAACTAAGCAAATCTTTTCTATTTCTTCCTTTGAGTTTTCTGGTTATCTAACCTTGAATTGATAAACTATAAACGACAGCCATCACCGAAAAATTTACTGGCATTATCGATCTTTAATTGAAGAATTCTTCCATGCCGTTGGCTTTAGTTTGTCATAGATAATGGTTTGGATTGGAATAATAGTAAAACGAGCGCTAAGATGAAGTGAGTGAAGATGTTAATTAATTAATATACTGTAATGAAGAAAAAAAAGTATCTATAAAGAAGACAACTATAGTGAAGAGAAAAAGAGAGAATATTCAAATCATAAATTCTAGATACGAAATTCAGAGGAGACAGGCCTAAAATTAAATATAGAATTAGATATAGAAGGGAAACCACGATGCCGCGGGTTTAATTGCAAGCACCCTGACAACTCAGCCTTCACTTTCGGCTTTAGTTTATGCTTACAATTTCCTTGGTGTTTTTTTGTGTCTAATAAAAAGAACGGATAAGGCGGCAAGCTGGCAGAAACGTTAGCACGCCGGGCGAAATGCTTAGCGGTATTTCGTCTGCCGTTACGTTGTGAGTTCAAATTCCGCCGGGGTCGACTTTGCCTTTCATCCTTTCGGGGTCGATAAATTAAGTACCAGTTACGCACTGGGGTCGATGTAATCGACTTAATACCTATGTCTGTCCTTGTTTGTCCCCTCTGTGTTTAGCCCCTTGTGGGTAATAAAGAAATAGGTATTTCGTCTGCTGCTACGTTCTGAGTTCAGTCAGCAAATTCGCCATTACCCTTTGCCGGAGCCGCGTAGATCTTAGGTGTTTCGCTCATAAACACACAAATCGCCCCTTCTGAGATTCGAACTCGCGATCCCCCGACCGCGAATCCGCTGTTCTAACCATTAGACCATGTGCCTCCATATATATATATATATATATATATATATATATATATATATATATATATATATATGTATATATACACACACACACACACACATATATACATACACCAACTTTCACACAACAACTTTCTCACCTATATATATATATATATATATATATAGATATATATATATATATATGTATGTATATATGTATATATGTGTATATATATATATTACAGAAAATACAGGTATTCTGTAAAATACCGACTCACTCGGCACTTCTCAGTTTGTTTACAAAATATTCTCATACACATGTGTGTGTGTGTGTGTGTATGCATGTATGTGTATGTGTCTACATGTATATAATTACATTCAAGACTACTTTATTTGATATATTCATTTATTTATGAGATAGTATATTAAAATTCTAAGGAGATTTGTCCGTTAATTATAGCAGCTGAACCTAAATACATTTACGAGATTAGATTGAAGTGAACGCCTTGCTATTACAGGCAAGTAGTACATTTACTGATATTTGAAAAGAAAGTTTTGATAATTTTCATCAACAACCTTCTCCAGCTGCAGCCAGCCTCAACCATTCTCCTGCCAAATTTACCGAAGATTCTAATACCTTTTAGTCGTTTTATCTTTGCTGTCGTTTCTTTACATTTTCTCTTGTGGTTTTTAAAAAACCCGTATCTCTTTTAACGAGAGCCGTTTAATCTGCGTGTATGTATGCTTGTGTGTGTATATGTCCGTATCTGTGGGTGTGTTCATTTATTTCTTATTTAGATTTTTTTTTGTCATTTGGCACGTCTTATGTAACATATTTTCTTGAAGTTTTACATATCTTCTGGGATTTTCCTATTGCTTATAGTCACTTTTATCTCTCACCAATCATTTTTTTCTTCTTTTATCTTCCATTCTTTTTTACATCACGCAATTTGATTTCTAACTTTTTCAAAGTTTTCCATTTAAACTTTGAATGTCTATCGATGTTAAGTCTTCTTCGGCAAATTCATCTCAATTTTTTTTTTTATCAACACATAATTTATTTTTTTCTTTCTAATTTTATTATCACTAACTTTAATGTTATTTTCCTCATTTGTTGCTCAACGGCTGTAATAATTTTAAATCACATCAGCATAAAAGCTACCCAACCGACAAATGAACGTCCCTCCCCTCACTAACACTACAGTCATCAAGAATATAACGATATACCATCGATCTGCCGTTTTCTATTTCTATCGCCATTACAATGTTCTTTGAATCCCTCTCAATTCACCATTTCTGTATCTAAGCTTTCAGAATTCAACAATATATCACAACTATCAACGTAGATCTGACAATAATTGTAGAAACACCAAAACAAAATATCTTTTTAAGCAACATAAAAGTACAATCTCTGCAGTGGCAGATGCAGGAATGTTGTTCTTGTTTTCCGCGCAACACCCTTTCTAGCCGAGCAGACACCAGAAAATCGAGACCAAGGTTTTTCGGGCAACAGTCAAGGAAAAAGGAGTCAACCCTTACTAGAATAAGAGTTGCCAGACCTACTAGATGTTACAGTTCTATATTTAAGAGATGAGGAATTATGAACATTATTTAAATTATTTACATTATTTACATTGGACGGATATTTGTCCTCATCTTGTTTGTTGTCAACACAGGGTTTCACCTGATATACCATCCAACCTTCATCAGGTGTCTTGGAGAAATTTCGAACCTGGGTTCTCATTCCTAAGGTATTTTCTGTTGTTGTTGTTGTTGTTGTTGTTGCTGCTGTTGTTGTTGTGTTGTTGTTGTTGTTGTTGTTGTTGTTGCTATTGTTGTTGTTCAGGTCACTGCCTGGAATCGAACTCGGAATATCGGGGTAAGTAGCCCGCGCTATTAACACTACGCTATATGCCCGTGGGAATATGGCGTAGTGGACTAGATGTTACCCGACCTGCCCGCTAGAGTGCGCAGTCTATGTTTGTTGATATTTTCAACTTTCGGGCAACACCAAAAAAACAAAATCCTGGACCCCGCCGCCTGCTTCAAACCCAAAGACCTGAGACACAAAAATACAACTCAGCATCAGACATCTGTGGTTCTCAAGCGAGGTTCACTTGGCCCCTGGGGACTCATAAAGGATTTTCTTGTTAAAATTTAGGGTTCCCTAAATTGTTTATATTTCTTCAAGACAAAAATATTTCAACAATTTTTTTATACAATTCATAATTTTTATCATTAGGGTCACTAGCCTCAAGACCCCCACAAAAAACACATATTGCCTGAAGCAGACCCAAAAGTGCCACCCTTTTAAAAGTGCCAGCCAGATCGGACCGCCCCTACCGCTCCCCCTAGGTACGCTAGCGATTAGGGTTCTGCGAGCTGACAGGATCTTTAGCGTGTCGGACAAAATGCTTCGCGGAGTTTCATCCGGTTCTTTACATTCTGAATTTGTACATCACCAAGGAATCTTGCTTTTATCTCTCTGGGACCAACAAAATAAAGAATCAGCCAGCAACAGCTAAAGAATGGGGGGGAGTGAAGCGATGGCGTCGCCAAAGCCCCCTTCCCTCAAAATTACAACCCTTTTATCTAAATCGTAAACCATTATTAGCACCAAAGGAGGGAATGTGGCAGAATCGTTACCGAACTGGACGAAATGCTTAGCAGTATTTGCTCATCTTTACTGTTCTGAGTTCAAACTCCGCCGAGGTGTACATTGCCTCCTATCCTTTCGGAATCCATGAAACAAGTACCAGTCGAGCACTGGGGTCGATAAAATCAGCTAGCCCTTCCTCCAAAATTTCAGACCTGTAATATAAAGGATCATTAAGGCAACGAACTGATAGAAACGTTAGCACGCCAGACGAAATTATGCTTAGCGGTATTTCGTCTGCCGCTACGTTCTGAGTTCAAATTCCGCCGAGGTCGACTTTGCCTCTCATCATTTCGGGGTCGATTGAATAAGTACCAGTTACTGGGGTCGATATAATCGACTTAATCCGTTTGTCTGTCCTTGTTTGTCCTCTCTGTGTTTAGCCCCTTGTGTGCAGTAAAGAAATAGGTATTTCGTCTGCCGCTAAGTTCTGAGTTCAAATTCCGCCGAAGTCGACTTTGCCTTTCATATTTTCGGGGTCGATTAAATAAGTACCAGTTACGCACTCGGGTCGATGTAATCGACTTAATCCCTTGTCTGTCCTTGTTTGTTCCCTTTATGTTTAGGCCCTTGTGAGCAATAAAGAAATAAGAAACGTCAGCACGCCGGGCGAAATTAAGCTTAGCGGTTTTTCGTCTGCCTTTACATTCTGAGTTCAAATTCCACCGAGGTCGACTTTGCATGTCATCCTTTCTGAGTCGATAAATTAAGTACCAGTTGCGTACTGGGGATCGATCTAATTCACTGGACCCTTCCCCCAAATTTCGGGCCTTGTGCTTAGATTAGAAAAGAATATAAAGGATTATTACTGTTGCTGTTCTTCTTCTTGTTATAATCATTATTATTGCATGTAAAGCTGGTTAATTCCCTTCCTTTGCAACGACAATCACGTAATGCCTGCTTTAGCACGTAATCTCCGTATGGTTCCGTTTCTGTCGGTCTTAGGACCCAGGTGTTAAATGGAAGCTAATTAATCGATTTGAGGAGAAGAAAGAACGAAAAGAGAAAACCTCATACCTAACGATATTCCTGATATCATCTAATTAATTATTGAATAGCAACAGGGGAGGTGGTAATATTAGTACAGAGTGATGGTAGTGGTGATAATGGTGGTGGTTGGTGGTGGTGGTGGTGGTGGTTGCAGCGGTAGAAATATGGGTGGTGATGATGGAGTAGTAGTAGTAGTATTAGTAGTAGTAGTAGTAGTAGTAGTAGTAATAGTAGTAGTAGTAGTAGTAGTAGTAGTAGTAGAAGAAGTAGTAGTCGTAGTAGTAGGGGTGGTGGTGACTGTAGTAGCAGTTTTGATGGTAGTAGTAATTATCGTTGTTAAAAGAAGGGACGTCAGGTGGCGGTAGGGTAGGGATCATCTCACCCCTCCACCTCGTATTAAAATAGACATAATAATAAGAGTTACAAAAAGACAAAGAATAATAAAATAACAAAATAAAATTCTTGAGAAGCATAATAGTAGTAGTAGTAGAAGAAGAAGAAGAAGAAGAAGTAGTAGTAGTAGTAGTAGTAGTAGTAGTAGTAGACGAAGGAGTAGTAGTAGTAGACGAAGGAGTAGTAGTAGTAGTAGTAGTAGTAGTAGTAGAAATAGTAGTAGTAGTAGTAGTAGTAGTAGTAGTAGTAGAAGTAGTAGTAGTAGTAGTAGTAGTAGTAGACGAAGGAGTAGTAGTAGTAGTAGAAGTAGTAGTAGTAGTAGTAGGTAGTAGTAGTAGTAGTAGGGGCGGTGATGACTGTAGTAGTAGTTTTGATGGTAGTAGTAATTATCGTTGTTAAAAGAAGGGACGTCAGGTGGCGGTAGGGTAGGGATCATCTCACTCCCCCCCCCGCCTCGTATTAAATCGCATTTATTCAAATGTTTATTATTGATGAATTACATTAGTGTCTTTAACGATAAATTTGTGTGGTCGTATGCTTGTCTCTAAAACCGTTTCTTAACATTGGAGGAACACAGCGAACTCAAGAAGTATCTCGTCCTACAGTCCATTTCATAACACTACATATCCACAAAGTTACCATCACCCTTACCTTTCGTGTTTTCTGCAGAGCCGATAAAATAAAATACCCGTCAGGTATTCGGGTCGATGTAATCGAGTAAGACTCACCCTTATATCCCACCAGACCTTGTGCCTTCATTAGCTGCATATCCTCCGTTTTTACGTTCTGGTCTCAAATTCCGTTGAGGTTGCCCTTCATCGGTTCTGGGTCGATATTATAAGTAACAGTCTAGAAGTGGGGTCGATGTAACCGACTAGCCCGCATCCCTAAACATTATCAGGTTTTGCTACAGAAGAGAGGATTATTATTATTATTATTATTATTATTATTATTATTATTATTATTATTATTATTATTATTCTATGTTTGACTTTTGCTTTATGTCTGTACAAGTTGGCCCCAAGTCTCACCCAGAGACCTCAAGAGACAACAGGTTGGAAGTTCACGTTGTTGTTATGC
This sequence comes from Octopus sinensis, assembly GCF_006345805.1. Classification (NCBI taxonomy): domain Eukaryota; kingdom Metazoa; phylum Mollusca; class Cephalopoda; order Octopoda; family Octopodidae; genus Octopus; species Octopus sinensis. The sequence continues at coordinate 7,845,717 of NC_043003.1, forward strand.
CTAGTGTGCCATATATTTGGTTGTGTTTTTTTTTTTGGTGTTGTACTAGTGAATGTCTAATACATAAATTTTTTTTAAAAAGTTTGTTTTAAACATTGGGATTACATAGAGAGTATTTTGCATAGGATATGAGTAGTTTCCATGAGGACTATCTTTTGAATTTCTGCTATTTTGGGGTTTCCTGGTATCTGAGTTAGGTATCAATCAGCCCCTTTCGCTATCATTCCCAGGGCACCTATTATTATTATTATTATTATTATTATTATTATTATTATTATTATTATTATTATTATTATTATTATTATTATTATTATTATTATTATTATTATTATTATTATTAGTATTATTATTATTATTATTATTATTATTATTATTATTATTATTATTAGGTATTATTATTAGTATTATTATTAGGATTATTATTATTATTATTATTATTATTATTATTATTATTTATTATTATTATTATTATTATTTTATTATATTATTATCTTATTATTATTAGATTATTATTATTATTAATATTATTATTATATTATTATTATATTATTATTATTATTATTATTATTATTATTATTATATTATTATTAATTATTATTATTAGGATTATTATTATTATTATTATTATTATTATTATTATTATTATTATTAGTATTATTATTATTATATTATTATTATTATTATTATGATTATTATTATTATTATGATTATTATTATTATTATTATTATTATTATTTATTATTATTATTATTATTATATTATTATTATTATTATTATTAGATTATTATTATTATTATTATTATTATTATTATTATTATTATTATTATTATTATTATTATTATTATTATTATTATTATTATTATCATTATCATTATCATTATCATTATCATCATCATTATCATTATCATTATCATTTCATTATCATTATCATTATCATCATCATCATCATCATCACTGGTTGTATGGAAAATTTTCAATACCAATAACACCTTATTATTGTTTGCATTGTATCATTATCAATATGTCTGGTATTCTTACTTCTGCAGTCGGTTCTTGTCTTTTTATGCTTCGTTGATTGAATACAACGTACGACAATAAAAATGTCATCGAAGGCCATTGAACTAACACACTCACAATTCTTCTCTTAAGAGATGAATACAATATACCGAGGCTGCTTTTCGTTTCTTACAGCAGGAATATAATTGTATATTTAAACAGGGGAAAAGTTGGTTAGCTGAATAATCAACCATAGTTTATTACAGACACAGAAAACAAAAGTGAAAACTACTTCAACATTGTCACATCAGAATACATCCGATCTTCCACCACGTTGTAGTTTCACTCTTACATATAGACAAAAAAAAAATGTTCACAGTAGGCGCAGGAGTGGCTGTGTGCTAAGTAGCTTGCTTATGAACCACATGGTTCCGGGTTCAGTCCCACTGCGTAGCATCTTGGGCAAATGTCTTCTACTATAGCCTCGGGTCGACCAAAGCCTTGTGAGTGGATTTGGTAGACGGAAACTGAAAGAAGCCTGTCGTATGTATGTATGTATATGTATGTATATATATGTATGTGTGTGTGTTTGTGTATCTGTGTTTGTTCCTCTAGCATTGCTTGACAACTGATGCTGGTGTGTTTACGTCCCCGTCACTTAGCGGTTCGGCAAAAAGAGACCGATAGAATAAGTACTGGGCTTACAAAGAATAAGTCCCGGGGTCGATTTGCTCGACTAAAGGTGCTGCTCCAGCATGGCCGCAGTCAAATGACTGAAACAAGTAAAAATAAAAGTAAGTAAAAACATATCTGACCAAGGCATTGCGATTAAAACATATAAATCATGAAATTCTGGAACTTAAGCTACACCAGAAGTTATATGTATGTAAATTATAGAGTATTTGTGTAAACAAAGCTAGTTAAGTTGTTTTCCCGTAGATTGTAAAAAAGGTTGAATAAATTTAATCGATATTCGTATCTTATTGGTTTCTCATCAGAGGCGTCTACATCAATTTGACCAACCTCAGAGAAACAAACAACCAATTTGTTTATAAATTCAACAATCAGAGTTGCTTCAGAAAATTGGAGCATACTAATTTGCATAAGATATGGGGGCCTGTCAACGGGGATCTTCAGTCCACACAGTTTCAAAGTGTGATATAATACATGTACAATGAGAGAAAAGCATAACTAAAGATACAGTGATGTCACACAACCTCACAGCCTATAACACCTTAGAATCTTCTTTCTCTCTCCCCTTCTGTCTCCCTTCCCTCATTCCTACCCCCTTCTCTCTCTCATTCTCTACATCGTTCTCCAGTCACCATTATCCCTACAAATATCATTGTCACCGTCTCCGCCACCGCCACATACGGGAGTTAGAGCATTACACTCATTTTTACGTATGTATAAACATATATTGCTTGTTCTTGAACTATTGATACTAACATTGTTGTAGCGAACGTTGCTACCAATTGGCTTCTTCTCCATCTCCACCCCACCTCTTTTTAATCTTTCTTCGCTTTTTTATTCACGCGCTTTCGCTTATTTGGTATCTTCTGGTGCCGTTATATTTTCTTTGATTGTTTCGTTCAGTCTTTCATACTACTACTACTACTACTAATAATAATAATAATAATAATGATAATGATAATGATAATAATAATAATAATAATAATAATAATAATAATAATAATAATAATCCTATCTACTATAGGCACATGGCCAGAAATTTTGGAGGTGGTGGCTAGTCGATTACATCGACCCCCAGCGTGTAATTGGTACTTAGTTTATCGACGCCGAAAGGATGAAAGGCAAAGTCGACCCCGGCCGAATAATAATAATAATAATAATAATAATAATAATAATAATAATAATAATATAATAATAATAATAGTAATAATAATAATAATAATAATAATAATAATAATAATAATAATGATAATAATAATGATGATTATAATAATAATAATAATAATAATAATTATTATTATTATTATTATTATAATGATGATGATGATGATGACGATCATCATCGTAATAATCATAATAATAGTAATTGTGGACTAAAAAAATGTATGTTTCTAATACCAAGAGGATACACAACGGCGAGAAAATCAAGGATATTGAGACAAATGGATGAGAATATCTGGGGATTTTAGAATACGACAAAATCAAGGAAAATGAAATGCAAAAAAGCTTTAGGCAAGAATATCGCTGAAGAACCGAGTTAATTATGGGAAGAAGACTCAATGGAGAAAATAAAATCAGAGCAATGAACAGATGGTCTGTTTCATTAATGCGATACGGCGCAGGTGTTGTAAGATGGACAAAGAATGTGCTTGAGGAAATGAAGAGGAAAACTAGAAAAGTGATGACAATTAATGAACGACACCCCAAAAGCGATATTGACAGACTGCGTGTTCCTAGAAACAGGGGTGGAAGCGGTCTCATAAGATGCAAGATCTATGTTGTCAACAAGAAGAACTGTCTGGCATCTTTGTTTACCGCTGTTAAAATTAACACTATAATACCTACCGAAAAGGCAATGCACCCACAAACATTTAAGAAACCAGATGAAGAAGAAAGAGTAAATGACTGGAAAATGAAACCGTTACATGATCAATACCTCAGAGAAGTCGAAGGAAAAGACAAGATCAACACTTGAAGATGGCTAAGGAAAAGTGATCTGAAAGGATGCACTAAGGCATTGATTGTGCAGAGCCCAGGAACATGCTCTGAGAACTAATGACACTAAGTTCCAAATAGATAAGAATAGAGAATCACCCCTTTATAGAATGTGTGGCAGCAGAAACGGTGCATTCTCACATATTCTGAGTGTAGTAAGCTGGGACAAAAGCAGTACAAAAGGAGGCAGAATAACGTGGCTAAGTTCGTCCACTGGAGGCTATGTGAAAAGTACCGCCTGAATAGAGCACGGAAATGGTACGAATAAGAACCAGAAGGAGTCACCGACAACAAGGAACATAAGATACCGTGGGATTTTTAGAATCTAATGTGACTCCCTAATCGATACTCAGTAACCAGATATTGTTGTGGTAGATAAAGGGGAAAAAAAGAAAGCCAAATCACAGATTTTGCAATAATGGAGATACACACATAAGGGGCAAAGAACTAGAAAAGACTGAAAAGTACCGATGACATTGTAAGAATGTGGACTATGAGGAGAGCGTCTGTCATTCCAGTAGTTATAGGGGCATTCGGGAATTGACATGAGAGCAGAGCAAGTCCAAAGAACTGCGCTGCTGGGGACAGCTAAGATTTTGAGATTCGTACTTGGAGATTCCTACTTTTAATGTCTCCCAGGACAATTAACAACCAGGTATCAAAGCTTATAATGTGCGGAGAGAGACCCTGAGAGACCTCTGACAGCAGGATGCTGTCCGCTCTCACAGAATCATACCAGAATAGACAAGACCGAATATTATGAGAAGTAATGCAAAATAATAATAATGATAATAATAATAATAATAATAATAATAATAATAATAATTAATAATAATAATAATAATAATACGCTCCCATGCGCACACGGTAAGCTAGTTCAGCTGCTCAATGGAATTATGAGAGACCCAAAGAAAACACCTGAATGGTTAGCAAGTGGCATCACTTACCTACTCACAAAGAATAACGAAACCAACCTTCCAAAAAACTATCGGCCTATAACCTGTCTATCCACCACGTATAAAATCCTAACATCTATCCTGGCGGAGAAAACATATGCATTCATGGAGAAGAACGATATTTTCCCCATTGAACAAAAAGGGTGTCGCCGAGGCTCTTACGGATGCAAAGATCAACTGCTAATCAATCGTATGATCCTTGAGAACTGTCACAACAAGCGCAGAAATCTCAGCACCGCATGGATTGACTATAAAAAGGCCTTCGACAGTATACCGCATCCATGGATCTTGAGATCGCTGGACATCTTCAAAATTTCCCCTGTGATTTCAAACTGCCTGAAGCACAATATGTCGTTGTGGAATACGAATCTCCAATTATACCACTCTAATGGAGTACTTGCCTCAGAAAATATAAACATCAACTGTGGAATTTTTCAAGGTGACTCACTTTCACCTTTAATATTCTGCATAGCCCTAATACCCCTTACAAATGAATTAAACAGAACAGGGTATGGGTATAAAATTGCCAATAAAAAAATAAGCCATCTAATTTATATGGATGACTTAAAACTTTATGGTAAAGACAATAATATACTTGAAGGCCTATTGCGCACCGTGAAAGCATTCAGCGATGACATCGGGATGGAGTTTGGACTTGAGAAGTGTGCCAAGGCCACTTTCCAGAAAGGGAAAGTGAAGACCACAAATTCAGTCGTGTTAGATGTTGACACAGTCATAAGAGAGCTTGAGCAAGATCAAACATACAAATATTTAGGGATAAATGAAGGCTCTGGTATTCAGCATGCAAGCATGAAAGAGAAAATCAGGAAGGAATGTTATAGGAGAGTTCGTGCAGTCCTGAATCTGAACTAAATGCACGTAACAAGGTGTTAGCTATAAATTCCTTAGCAGTTCCAGTTGTTACTTATAGCTACAATGTGTTGAACTGGAATATGAGTGAAGTAAAGAATATAGATAGGAAAATACGCAAGCTGCTGAGTTGTAATAGGATGCACCACCCAAAGGCAGACGTAGATCGCCTTTACCTTCCCAGAGCCCAAGGAGGTCGAGGCCTATCCAATTTGAACTAGCTTACAAAACAACCACAATTGGACTGGCCAAATATCTCGAAATATCGAATGACTGCATGCTAAAGCTCGTGGAAAATCACGAGAGACGAAAGAAGCTTCATTCTATCATAAAGGAAAGCAAAAAATTTGCTATTGATCTCGTGCAGGATACCCAAACTGAACAACCCGAGGGAAGTACGGCAACTATTGTTGCAAAGAAGGTGAAAATGATGGCAATGAAGAAAGCGCACGAGCAATTGGCTGATAGGTGGGAGGAGAAACCTCTGCACGGCAAATATGTGACCCGCAGCAAACAAGCTGATGTTGACCAGAAGCAAACCCATCAGTGGCTACGGAGCTCAGGGCTAAAAGCAGAGAGCGAAGGTTTCATCCTGGCTGCTCAAGATCAAAGCCTATTAACCCGGAACTACCAGGCCAATGTGATGAAAAATGGAGCAGACCCAAAATGCCGATTCTGCAACGACATGATTGAAACAGTGGACCACCTAATCTCTGGATGTAAAGTCTTAGCACCAGTGGAGTATAAATTAAGACATGACAGAGTTGGCCAATATCTCCACTGGCTAATAAGTCGGCATTACAATATCAAAACTGCCGACAAGTGGTATAATCACCACCCTGAGGCTGTAACTGAAGGAGAAAATGTAACCATTCTGTGGGACTTTCCAGTACATACAGACCGAACCATCAAGGCCAATAAACCAGATATTGTTGTGAAAGACCAAAACAATAAAGTTTGCTTATTGATCGACATGAGCATCCCCTGTGATCATAATATCTCAGCGAAAGAGTTTGACAAGCTCAGAAAATATAAAGACCTACTCATTGAAATTGAGAAAATGTGGCATCTCAAGGCGGTACAATATCAGTGATCGTAGGAGCACTAGGAATGATCAAGAAGGGAACCGAAAATTATATGAGAATGATCCCTGGCTTACCATCCCTACAAGAAGTGCAAAAGATTGTCTTAACTGGTACATCACACGTATTGAGAAGAGCATTGTCGATGTGAGAACTGTTGCTGCTCATGTATTTTAATTGAAATTAAAAAAAAAAAAAAAAAAATGAACGAACTACTGAGTTGTTTAATGGCCTACCAATGTGTACTATGAGTTTCTTTGCCCTAGGAGTCGGAAGACACTCGGCAAGAAATGGAAGCAAATTGAGAGAGAAGAAAAAAAAAGGAAATAAATAATAATAATGAGAAGAAGAAGATTTTTTATCATCCACTAAGGATTCACAAAAATATTGAAGCCCGTACATGACGAAACAATGAGGACTTGCATAAAAGATCGTGTAAAAAGAAGGATAATAAGGAAAAGTATCTTTATTAATATAACTACAACTACGACGACGACGACGACCACCACCACCACCACCACCTCCATCACAGTCACCACCACCACCACCATCACGGGGACCATCATGACTACGACTATTATTTTGCCTTCTTAATCTGTTTTATCATCTCGCATTTCCTTGTTTACGATTCTTTCACTCGGCTTTTGAAAAACATTGGTATTCACACTTAGATTTTTGCCAATTCATTCACTCAGGTTTTTTTATAATACTCAAAGATGTTTTCTAAAGGCAGAACCAAAACAGTTCTTTCCAGCTTTTGTCGTATTATGTTTGGACATTTGAAGAATCTACGAAAGCTACTAACAAAATTAAAACTACAACTATTTATATATTGACTACGGAAGGGTGCTTTCAATTTTGACTCAAACTTCTCATCAAATTATACTATCAGCGATAAAGTGAGAGATACTAACAGCCTGAAGTACATATCGTTAGACGTAGACAAATATAGGTATATCATATACCATAAAAAAATCCTTGACTACGCTGAGTTACTTCCCTTAGCGCATTTTTGGTTAAATTGTGCAAATTATAAAGTCCACAAATGTGTGAGATTTTTCCATTTTTTCTTTATAAATACTAAGTCCCTGCTAGTGAGGATTAGGTCGGACAATTATACTGCTGATGGCTATTGAGCCAGAAACACATGTCAACGACGGTTCCCTTATTTTCAGAGAATAAGTTTATCTTAGTCGAAAGGTCTTCGACTAAGGAGAAAAACTGGAGATAAGTCTGGACAATTGTCGGGTTGATGACGGTTATTGAGGCAGAATAAAAGGCGTCGAGCTGGCAGAATCGTTAGCACGCCGGGCGAAATGCTGAGTGGTATTTCGTCTGCCGTTACGTTCTGAGTTCAACTTACACCGAGGTCGACTTTGCCTTTCATCCTTTCGGGGTCGATAAAATAAAGTACCAGTTACGCACTGGGGTCGATGTAATCGACTTAATCCGTTTGTCTGTCCTTGTTTCTCGCCTCTGTGTGTAGCCCCTTGGGAGTAGTACAGAAATAGGTATTTCGTCTGCTGCTAAGTTCTGAGTTCAAATTCTGCCGAGGTCGACTTTGCCTTTCATCCTTTCGGGGTCGATTAAATAAGTACCAGCTACGCTCAGGGGTTGATATAATCGACTTAATCCGTTTGTCTGTCCTTGTGGGTAGTAAAGGAATAGGTTATTGAGGCAGAAATACATGTTTAGTACTGTCTTCTTATCTCCAGACAATAACCCAGTCCTTTTCCTTAATGCCATGTCAATTTTGGAGAATACTGGAATCTTGAGTTTATCTCCTGTTCTCAAGAGGAGCTGGTCTTAATTGCCACTTGGTAATTATGCTACAACCTCTAGAGGTGGAGATGATTTCAATAAATCAAAAATTTATGCTGTGTGATCGTAGCTATACTTCTATTTGTATATGTTGTACAATTATATGTCACTCACCCCCAAATTATTTTTCTTGGCTCATTTATATTTAAATCATGTCATTAGTCACTTGACTAAAGAGTCGTCGGGTTTTAATGCCACGAGTTGCTTTGCGTTGTGTCTGGGTAAATGTATTAATGCCTCCCCTCCCCCACTTCCAAAGAATTGATAGAGACGAAACAAAACAAGCTCAAAGTGATCCACCAACTAGAAACTGATGGTTAATTTAGTGGTTTACAATGTCAGATTTTACTTATTACGAAATAAAATAACTATTTTCTGGTAGAAAAAAAGTAGTCAAAATTATCTGATTATTTCTGTTGCTTATAATATCATTCGCAGATAAAAGAATAAAAAACGACAATATTTCAAATGGAATTTGAAATAAGAGATAATTCTACAACACAGTTCACAGAGATACTACCTCTCCCCTACATTTCGACACAATTTATTTTAAAATCTGTTACAACAAGACTAAATTAACAACAAATAATATAAAACAAACTGTTTGATTATTCAGTAAGTTATGTTATTTTTTTCTTTTTAATGTCTTGTATTTATTTTCTGTTCTTCGTATTTACCAAACTAGATTCAGCCGAGAATAAATATCTCTTGGACTCACGTTTAAATCCTTCGTCGCAACGTGTATTTATCTCCAATTTCAAGAAACCTGGCATTATACAATGGACCCTATTAAATTCCAGTCATTCATAAATCACCGTGTACAGTTGGAATTTGAGTATTAAATAACAAGTAAAAAAAAAATATAATGTAAACCAAAGCCAGGAATTGGAGTTGATTCCAAGTTGACTTTAATTCTATTTATCTCACTGATGATTATGCTCAAGCTTTGTGTGCTATTAGTTTCTTATTCCTGTAATTTGAAAAAAAATTTTTTTTTTTGAAAATACGTTTATTTCCAAGACGCCAGCATTACAACGTTTCTTCATAATCTCAGAACACAATGACACAGTCAACAATAAAACGTTATTCAACGCCGCAATTTAATAACACTTTTTCCAATACGAAAATAACTCTATATTATGCTTTTCCAAACAATAATGATTATTATTATTATTATTATTATTATTATTATTATTATTATTATTATTATTATTATTATTCAGTAGTTTTATTTTTATAGCGTGCTTTCACTTCACTACCGAGCGCAGCTCTGTGTGCCTTGGGTTTGTGCTGTGATTTGTTGTGATGCTCTGATGGTTATTGTATGGAAAGTGTTCTGCGTAGGATGTGTGCAGTGCCTAGTAGTGTAATTTTCTGTATGTTATATGTGTTTGTAAGTCCTGGTGTTTTTGTTATGTATTTGTCTGAATATTTTTTTATCATGCCTAATGCACCTACTATGATAGGAATTGTTTCTGTTTTCAGATTCCACATTCTAGTTACCTCTATTTCCAGGTCTTTGTATTTTGAGAGTTTCTCCATTTCTTTTAGAGACACGTTGTCATCTGAGACACGTTGTCAATTAGAAAGCATTTTTTTTCTTCATGATCTCTGACAACTATGTCTGGTCTGTTGGCCTCTCTCTTCAAATTTTCTTCCGTTTCTCGCCGAGTGTTTTCCGTAAACCTAGAGCAGAGAAGATCATTCTGCCAGCTCACCGCCTTAATAATAATAATAATAATAATAATAATAATAATAATAATAATAATAATAATAATAATAATAATTGTCCAGATGCAGTACCAGGCAGTGGCTCTCATGGCTTCTGATCTTAACTGATTGCAAGTGTTATCATGTACATTGTTTTGTCTTGGTATAAAAGATGGGCCACAGCAAATATTCTGCTCAATACCACAGATTTGCTTGTCAGTTGTTTGACCATAACCTGTTGAGCATGTCCCTTAGTGGCTGATGATATGTGCATCTCTGATCACGAGCAGAAGTAGTGAGGGAGCATCACAGCTATGTGTTGAGAGGGATTCTTTGGGGTTTGAATAATTCACCTTTGGAAACAGGGGTGTTTCGTTCAACATCCTTAAACAACCCTTATTCAGGGATCTTTTGTGCGGGATGGGCTACTCGACCAGAACAAAATTCTAACTGGGCCCCACCTACAAGGTCATGTGCTGTTTGTCTTGATATGAGATCACCATGCCGCACACATATGGTTGTGATGCATGTGCCTAGTGTACCCTTATCAGACGGGTAGTCAAGATGGGTATACTGGGCTTCGTATATTTTACCCCAGTGTCACTTTGATGGCATGCACTGCTCTCTCACTCAATAATAATAATAATAATAATAATAATAATAATAATAATAATAATAATTATCCTTTCTACTATAGACACAAAGCCTGAAATTTTGGTGAGGGGACTAGTGGATTACCTCGACCCCAGGTTTTCTCCGGTACTTTATTTATCGATCCTGAAACGACGAAAGTCAAAATAATGATTGATATTTTTTGGCAGATGCGAAGAACAACTTCGCCTTTACGATGAATGTGTTTTCGCAACACACACAACGTTTTAGTAGAAGAGATTCTGGTGGGCTGGTGTGTTGACATGTCTTTCGTCAGCCACTCATATTCCCAGACCTGTTAATCTGACAATAGCCGATTATCTGTAGTGCGGTTCTCCCCTCCACCTTCTCTCTCTCATTTCTGCCTATATTTTCATTAAAGGCTGAGGGTCTTTTATATTCCACATCCAGTTTATCCTTCTGTATTTGTCTCCTGTTTTATTTGCTTCGATTCAAATGTTCTTATACGAGTAGTTCAAAGCCGTATCCACTTTCATTTATAATTACTGCAATGTCAGGATTCATTAATTGGATTAACCAGAATGATGCTCATGCCACGAGATTTTCCCAAGACTACGATGACCATCTTCTTTTATCTTAGACTGCGGCCAAGCTGGAGCACCACACTGGAGAGTGCAATCGAACAAAATCCACACTAGTGCTTATTTTTCGTATCAATTTTGGTTCTTTTTCTATCGACATCTTTTGCCCCGAACCATTAAATTACAAAAACATAAACAAACCAACACCAGTTGTGAAACGATGAGGTGAACAGCTACACAGAGACACACACATTGATATATATATATATATATATATATATATATATGATATATATATATATATATATATATATATATATATATATATATGTATATATATATATATATATGTATGTATGTATGTATGTATGTATGTATGTATGTATGTATGTATGTATGTATGTATGTATGAATGTATGTATAAAGTTAAATGAAGAGAAAAAAATGGAGATAAGGAAGTTAACAATTATTTATTATTAACAAATTGGCCATCTTCGCTTCTTACAGCCGTTTCAATTAATTCTCAATAATTTAACTACATATCTCTATATATATAAAGTTGAAGTTGTCTGTGTATGGCAGGTTTGGTAGCCTTCAACTAACACTATCCCCTCCGAGACCCTGCGGCGCAAGTTCACCACAATTCAGAGTATGATAGAAGAAGGCTTGCTCTTCCTTCCGTACAAGAAAATATTCAAATTGGACCATGTTAACATCAAAAATTATTTACATCAAAAAGGTGCTTCTATGAAAATCCCTATTTTAAACGATTTTTTGATTGCTGTGTCGCCATTTTTCGGTGTATTTCAAATAGAAAAACGTTCACTTAAAAAGAATAACAAGCTACATAATGCAAAACTTTCACTTTTCAAAAATTCCAATTCTAAAGGGTCGAAACAAACTCGATCAACGCCGGGCGATACTGCTAGTCGTATATAAAGGGGTAGTATAAGACATGGACTAAGAAAATCGAGTAACACTTGATGTAACTATCATGACACGGTAATCTGATGACTCGATAGTCTTGTATGCTGAAAGAAATAGTGCATGAAAAAGTTTCCGAAACGGGCGTAATCATATAGAAGTCACGTGGTAAGATGAATATCTCCAAATTGATGTTTATATAAATGTTTATATATATGTGTGACTGTGTGTATGTGTGTTTGTATGTGTGTGTGTTTGTGTGTGCGTGCATGTATATGTGTGTGGGTGTCTATGTATGTATCTGTGTATTTTTATATATATTAGGCGCAGAAGTGGCTGTGTGGCAAGAAGCTTGCTTACTAACCACATAGTTCCTGGTTCAGTCTCATTCCGAGGCACCTTGGGCAAGTGTCTTATGTATAGCGTCGGTCCGAAAAAAGCCTTGTGAGTGGATTTGGTAGACGAAAACTGAAAGAAAGCTGTCGTATATATATATATATGTATGTGTGTGTGTGTGTGTGTGTGTGTGTGTGTGTGTGTGGTGTGTGTGTGTGTGTGTGTATGTGTGTGTGTGTGTGTGTGTCTGTGTCTGTGTCTGTGTGTCTGTGCTTGTCCCCCACCATCGCTTGACAACTGACGTTGGTGTATTTATGTCTCCGTAAATTAGCGTTTAGGCACAAGAGACGGATAGAATAATTTCTAGGCTTACAAAGGATAAGTCCTGGGGTCAATTTGTTCGGCTAAAACGGTGCTCCAGCATGAACAGTGAAGTGACTGAAACAAGTAAAGGAGTAAAAGAGTAAAAGATTATAAAATCGTTAATAATAAAGAGTATGGTGACTTGTTCATCCACAAAATTTATTTTACAACCTTATACAGCATATCATAATGACCTACACATGTTTCCATTGCGCACACTACTGGCGGTTGCACATGCAACCTGACAATGTTATCTGAGTAGCTTCTTCGGGGTCTATCCATTTGATCAGTCTCGAAGTCAACTGAGTGGAATGACTGATGACAAATTGTAGTCACAGACCGTTAAATATTGATGGAAGTGGGTGGCCATAAACTGGAATTTAAGTGTGAAACAATGCGGTATCCTCCGGATAATATATCCCTCCCAACTCACAAACACAGATGTGTGTATGTATATATATATATATATATATATATATATGTATATATATATATATATATATATATAATATATATATATATATATAATATATATATATATATATATAATATATATATATATATATATATATATATATATATATATATATATATATATAACAGTCAAAGTTGAAAGAAAAATTTTTTAAAAGAAAATTCTTCTTTTTTTCTTCTTCTTCTCTGCCAAGCTTCAGAATTTTCCCCTCTGCCAGTTCAGGGACTTCTTCTTTCTCTCCACCACCTCCTTCCTTACTTTACTACTATTGCTGTTTAGAATAACACCTACGCACGCCAATATTATAATCAATACATTCAAAAGAGATGTCTCAAGAATTCAATCACTACTACCACCCACAACAAGTCACTTTCAGGGCACCTGACCATCTAACATCCTACTATTATCATGGCACTCCCCCAATCTTCTTCTTCTTCTTCTTCTTCTTCTTCTTCTTCTTCTTCTTCTTCTCTTCTTCTTCTTCTTCTTCTTCTTCTTCTTTGCCAAGAATACACAACGATCTCGAACCCAAAGGAGTAAACAAGAGAGACAGAGACAGGCACAAACAAGGAAAACGTCCCTTGTATTTGAATACTATGCAAATATTCTCTTAAAAAAACTTTTGTTCTAACTTTTCCAAAAATTTAATTGTTTTCCATACTTACAGTTGAAAAAGTCTCAATGGCTGAAACCGGTACTGAAATGTTTTTTATGATAAAATAATTTTAGCATTTTCTACCTTGACTTTCTTCCATATATATCAACTCATGTGTTCCTTTTCAACCTTCAACATATATATATTATATAGGGGTCATTATTACACATAAATGCCACACGCTAGGAGGGACTCTTAAAGTCAAGACTACTAAAATAAATAAATATATCGCACCGAACGAAACTTTCGAAGCAAGACATTTAAAAACAGAATTTAGCTCCATGTTACCTGTGATTTCGTAATCAGTGCAGTGTTTTTCATGCTAACTACTTGATAAATTCTTATGAAGATTTTATCCTATTTTTAAATATATATATATATAATTTTGAATATATATATACATACATACATACATACATACATACATACATACATACATACTACATACATACATACATACATACATACATACATACATACTTACATACATACATACATACATACATACATACATACATACATACATATATACATACAATGGACTTCCACATAATTTCCGTGTTTCAAGATCATTCGCATCGATCTGCCTGGTGCAATAGTAGAAGACGCTTCAACCAAGTGCTGCGTGGTGGTACAGAACCCCAAACCATTTAGTTCCAAGGCAAGCTTTTTAAACATACACCCGTTCAGCCCACGACAGCTCTGCTTGAGCAGTTCCAGAATCCAAGATGTTTTGGCAACGAAAGTCATGGCTTTAATCTTGCACTGTATATCGAGAAATCTATTATCCAAATTATTCTTCCATTTCTAAAGAGAGCGTAATGTAAATCGAGTAAGATTGGATTACTAGTTCGATCAGCGTGAGATGCTTCCTCGTTTGCGTGTCATCATTACCATAATCAAGAGATTCTTAATTTTCTGATAAACCTTGACAATAATATTGGATCAATAATTTTTAATCTCTTTGTCTCTTTGTATCTCTGATTTACCATGTCAAAAACCTAAGGTCCCTCGATAATCCATTCATATATTCTGCTCTGTGTGGTTTAATGCAATGTCTTTTTTGTTGGTTATATATGATGCCAGTGGAGGCGCAATGGCTCAGCAGTTAGGGCAGCGGACTCGCGGTCGTAGGATCGCAGTTTCGATTCCCAGGCCGGGCGTTGTGAGTGACGTTGAGCGAAAACGCATAAGGCCTCACGAGGCTCCGGCAGGTGGGGGGGGGGGGCGAAACCTGCTGTACTCTTTCAGCACAACTTTCTCTCACTTTTTCTTCCTGTTTCTGTTGTACCTGTATTTCTAAGGGCCAGCCTTGTCACACTCTGTGTCACGCTGAATCTCTCCGAGAACTACGTCAAGGGTACATGTAGCTGTGGAGTGCTCAGCCACTTGCACGTTAATTTCACGAGCAGGCTGTTCCGTTGATCGGAACAACTGGAACCCTCGTCGCAACCGACGGAGGGCCACCAGTATAATGCCAGCATGAAGGCGGCGAGTTGGCAAATTCGTTAGCAGGCCGACAAAATGCTTAGCGGTATTTCGTTTGCCGTTATGTTCTGAGTTCAAATTCTGCCGAGGTCG
Organism: Octopus sinensis; assembly: GCF_006345805.1. Classification (NCBI taxonomy): domain Eukaryota; kingdom Metazoa; phylum Mollusca; class Cephalopoda; order Octopoda; family Octopodidae; genus Octopus; species Octopus sinensis. The sequence continues at coordinate 7,861,367 of NC_043003.1, forward strand.
ACTTTGCCTTTCATCCTTTCGGGGTCGATAAATTAAGTACCAATTACGCACTGGGGTCGATGTAATCGACTTAATCCGTTTGTATGTCCTTGTTTATCCCCTCTATGTTTAGCCCCTTGTGGGTAGTAAAGAAATAGGTTTTTCGTCCGCCTTTACGTTCTGAGTTCCAATTCCACAGAAGTTGACTTTGACTTTCGTTCTATCAGGGTCGATAAAATAAGTACCACTTGAGCAATGGGGTCAATGAAGTCAAATTACCCCTTCCACAACATTGCTGATCTTGTGGAAAAATTCGAAACCTCACCAATATCGACATAACTTCCCGTAAATGAAAGCACCAAATCTGATCTGTTATGCTTGTGTGTGTATGCATGCATATATTTTGCCGTATTCTTTCGATAAAGGGAGACCTTCTGACTCTTTTCAAGGTTGCTTTGGCACATTTTTCTGAGGAAAACTTCAAGCTTTATTTCTTTGGTAAATCCATTTACTGTCTCTAGTAATGTTTCCAGTTATTTATCATTTGTAGCGTACAGTTTTTGCTCATCCGTGTACAAGAGACGGCTGATTGTTTTCCGTAACAGTCATATCTACATCCAGTTCTGATTTCATTATCCAATTATTTTTCAGAACGGTAAGATGTGATTTAAGAGAGAGATTTAGATGTGTTATATCCAACACGTCGAACGACGACGTAGTGGCTCCGTTGGTTTGTGAAGGCTATAGTTATTATTGAACACCAAGTTTAATCTGATAAAGTTGGCTTGTAATCAAAAACCTTCCAGCCATGCCCATAATCTTTTTCCGGCACAGTGTACTAAGATTCTAAGACGGGAGCGTGAGATTTAATGAAGAATTGACTGCTCTTTCTAGCAGGTCGTACACTGACGCTTGTGTGAAATATAGTCATTAGATGTCTCCACCTTATAAAGCGGATCTGTTATCAATGGTGTTCTAGTCGTGACCATCACGTGACCATGTCAGGTAAAGTTATCGGTGCCACGCAGAAAAGGAGTGGAAAGAGCTTGTTTCCATGGAATATCCCTCTTCTAACGGGAATGGCTTTGATTTTTATGAGTCTCCCTTTTGTCTGGAGCACTCTCTGTTGTAGCAATGTCAACCGTTTATTTATGGAATGTTTTATGTATTTTATGATTATTAGTGCTACCATGTTATTATTATTTATTATTATTATTATTATTATTATTATTATTATTATTATTATTATTATTATTTATTATTATTATTATTATTATTATTATTATTATTGTTGTTGTTGTTGTTGCTGTTATTTTGGTTTGACTGAGGTTCGGTCTTATTCCTGGTAGGAATTATTGGGCAGCGAGTTACTACCTGTAACATTGGGTATCCACAAGTTTTCAGCAGTCTTTCGAGTGCTTAGAACCTTCCTGAATCCTTGCTGTCTCTAAGAGACAAACTATCTGTAGGTGTTCTGCCGGACATTCTATTACATTCTATTATTATTATTATTATTATTATTACTACTAATACTAATACTACTACTACTACTACTACTACTACTACTACTACTACCTCCGCCTCGCTAATGTGGAGGTATTGTTTTCAGTCGTGCTTGTTTATTTGTGCGTTGACAAGACAGCTTAAGAAGCGTTGGGTGGATTCGGATGAAACTTTCAGGCATGTTTGGCCTCATGACTGACACGAACTGATTATATTTGGGGATCAATCCTGGGCCGGACAAGGATTCTGGATTATTTGTTATATTTACTTTACATGAAGTATTATGATCTTACGTTCACTTTCAAGTCTTTCTCTGATTATCTCCCTTGAAAGAACGCTCGTGGTTTCCACGTACGTTATGGCGGCGTTGCTGGTTCCAAAGTTTTGTTTTCGTTTCTCTATTATTAATTTTACTCTCGTCTCTATCTTTGTAATAACTGAAAGATAAAGAAAGCAAACTAGATAAACAAACGGCAGCAAAACCGTTCAAAATTAAATGACATTAACATATTCAGTAACAATGATAAATTTAATTTATCCTCGACAATTTTTAGTTTTACCAATTTTGAATATATCGCTCCTGTTTAAAACCTCTTACCTATTCGACAACTGCATTTCTAGCTCTGCCTTGAAGGAAGCTTTACTTCTTGGATTCACGTTTCTGTGTGCAACGATGTTGTTAAACTTCCGTTAACAGCACCGTATGCAGGTCCTTTCCGTCTTCCTTCACGCACGCATAAATTTTTCACTATAGACTTTAATGGTCGTAAAAACACTATGTCGGTGGATAGACTAAAAAAGGACCTTCATAGAGAAAACTGACCCTGTTCCCACTGCAGACGACACACACACACATTACAAACACGGCCCGCACACCCACCTTCACATTCCAAGCCTATTATTGGGATCGATCAGTTACCGGACAAGGATTCTGGATTATTTTTCTGTTTTTTTTTGTTTTTTTTAACATTCTCGTTT
>NC_043003.1:7866326-7893826 GCF_006345805.1 Octopus sinensis
ATCATCATCCCTAATAGCATTTTCGGTTAATGGTCAGTAAATATGAGCATAATGTCTTCAGAAGCAAAATAAATATACACTTGAATGTTCATGTGTTTATGGATTCACTATAAAAAACTGAACTGTATCATTCAGTGTGCTATAATGGAATCCATAAAACAATATAAAAAAAATCTTAAGGTTTATTTTTCTCCCTCTGAAGAAATTATGCTCAGGTTATGTAAATTAATATTTACTTAATATTTACTGAGTATTAATTGAAACACCTGTAAGGGATGATTTAATTTGCGGTTAATAATAAAACAATTAACTTCCCAATCTCCATTTGTTGTTTCCTCTCATATATATATATATATATATATATATATATAATATATATATATATATATATATATATATATATATATAAAAGCAATTAAGATTCAAGTCAATTCTAATGAATTTACTTGAATGCGGTACTTAACTTAGATGCACCAGAAAACTGTATGGTGTTAACCATACAGTAATGTGGGGTGATTATAAACGAGAAAGAGGCAACAAGAATGGATTAGTTTTTAGTACAATTGTTTCATACAAGACAGGCTTTATTAAAAGTTGCAAATATTGCAGCAGATAAAAGTGTCCCGTACTCATCAGCTAATATCTGCTGCAATATTTGCAACTTTTAATAAAGCCTGTCTTTGTATGAAACAATTGACTAAAAACTAATCCATTCTTGTTGCTTCTTTCTCGTATATATATAATATATATATACATATATATATATCTATATATATATATATATATATATATATATATACATATATATATCTATGCATATATATATATAAATACATATATATATGTGTGTGTGTGTATGTGTATATATATATATACATATATATATGTATGTGTGTATGTATATATATATTATATATATGTGTGGGTGTGGTGTGTCTGTATATATATATATATTTATTCATACATATATATCTGTGTGAGTGTATGTGTGTGTGTGTTTGTGTGTGGTGTGTGTGTGTGTATGGTGTGTGTGTGAAAGTAAAAATACTTGTTTACACCTGCGTTAACTCCATTTTTTATTCATATTATTCAAAATATTCAACGTAAACACGAAGTTCTACCTTTATAAACAGGAGTTACAACACCTTTACTTGTGAGATTTTTGCTGCCCTGGTAACTATTTATTTATTTTTCCTCGTGTTAATTGTTAACAAGGTAAAAGTACACTCATCTATTTATTTAATATATATATATATATAATATATATATATATATATATTATATATATAATATATATATATTATATATATATTATATGTAGGTCCCGGGTTGAGTCGGGGTTAACCACAGTAAATAAGGTACTCAATACATTGCAGAGTAAATTAATTTATTTTATTCTATAAAATATATATATATATATATATATATATATATATATATATATATATATATATATATATATATATATATAGATATATATATATATATATTCCACTAGAGGTTGTGTTAACCTCAAGAAGGGATCGTTTCATCCAAAAAGAAATGCTGATGCCATACCGAGTACGTTTGGGGGATTAATTCCCTTAAAATAATAGGGGCATATATAAAAACATAGATTATATTCATATAAAAGAGGAAAAAGAAAATGGAGATTGGAAAGTTATTAATTGCTTATTATTAACAGCAAATTAATCATCATCCCTAATAGCATTTTCGGTTAATGGTCAGTAAATATGAGCATAATGTCTTCAGAAGCAAAATAAATATACACTTGAATGTTTCATGTGTTTATGGATTCACTATAACAAACTGAACTGTATCATTCAGTGTGCTATAATGAATCCATAAACACATATAAAAAAAATCTAAGGGTTTATTTTTCTCCCTCTGAAGAAATTATGCTCAGGTTATGTAAATTTAATATTTACTTAATATTTACTGAGTATTAATTGAAACACCTGTAAGGGATGATGATTAATTGCGGTTAATAATAAAACAATTAACTTCCCAATCTCCATTTGTTTCTCTCATATATATATATATATATATATATATATATATATATATATATATATTATAATATATAATATATATATATAAAAGCAATTAAGATTCAAGTCAATTCTAATGAATTTACTTGAATGCGGTACTTAACTTAGATGCACCAGAAAACTGTTGGTGTTAACCATACAGTATGTGGGGTGGGTGATATAAAACGAGAAAGAGGCAACAAGAATGGATTAGTTTTTAGTACAATTGTTTCATACAAAGACAGGCTTATTAAAAGTTGCAAATATTGCAGCAGATAAAAGTGTCCCGTACTCATCAGCTAATATCTGCTGCAATATTTGCAACTTTTAATAAAGCCTGTCTTTGTATGAAACAATTGACTAAAAACTAATCCATTCTTGTTGCTTCTTTCTCGTATATATATAATATATATATACATATATATATATCTATATATATATATATATATATATATATATATACATATATATATCTATGCATATATATATATAAATACATATATATATGTGTGTGTGTGTATGTGTATATATATATATACATATATATATGTATGTGTGTATGTATATATATATTATATATATGTGTGGGTGTGGTGTGTCTGTATATATATATATATTTATTCATACATATATATCTGTGTGAGTGTATGTGTGTGTGTGTTTGTGTGTGGTGTGTGTGTGTGTATGGTGTGTGTGTGAAAGTAAAAATACTTGTTTACACCTGCGTTAACTCCATTTTTTATTCATATTATTCAAAATATTCAACGTAAACACGAAGTTCTACCTTTATAAACAGGAGTTACAACACCTTTACTTGTGAGATTTTTGCTGCCCTGGTAACTATTTATTTATTTTTCCTCGTGTTAATTGTTAACAAGGTAAAAGTACACTCATCTATTTATTTAATATATATATATATATAATATATATATATATATATATTATATATATAATATATATATATTATATATATATTATATGTAGGTCCCGGGTTGAGTCGGGGTTAACCACAGTAAATAAGGTACTCAATACATTGCAGAGTAAATTAATTTATTTTATTCTATAAAATATATATATATCTATATTATATATATATATATATATATATATATATATATATAATATTATATATATATATATATATATTCCACTAGAGGTTGTGTTAACCTCAAGAAGGGATCGTTTCATCCAAAAAGAAATGCTGATGCATACCGAGTACGTTTGGGGGATTAATTCCCTTAAAATAATAGGGGCATATATAAAAACATAGATTATATTCATATAAAAGAGGAAAAAGAAAATGGAGATTGGAAAGTTATTAATTGCTTATTATTAACAGCAAATTAATCATCTCCCTGACCAGCATTTTCGTTAATGGTCAGTAAAATATGAGCATAATGTCTTCAGAAGCAAAATAAATATACACTTGAATGTTTCATGTGTTTATGGATTCACTATAGCAAACTGAACTGCATCATTCAGTGTGCTATATGAAATCCATAAACACAGATATAAAAAAAAATCTAAGGGTTTATTTTTCTCCCTCTGAAGAAATTATGCTCAGGTTATGTAATTTAATATTTACTTAATATTTACTGAGTATTAATTGAAACACCTGTAAGGGATGATGATTGATTTGCTGTTAATAATAAAACAATTAACTTCCCAATCTCCATTTGTTTCTCTTATATTATATATATATGTGTGTGTGTGTATATAATATATATATATATATATATATATATATATATATATACATATACATTATAATATGCATACATATATATGTGTGTGGTGTGTATGTGTATATATATATATATACATATATTATGTATGTGTGTATGTATGTATATTTATTTATATATATATATATATATGTGTGTGTGTGTTGTCTGTATATATATATATATATATATATATATATATATATATAATATATTTATTCATACATATGTATCTGTGTGAGTGTTATGTGTTTGTGTGTGTGTGTGTTGTGTGTGTGTGTGTGTGTGTGTGTGTGTGTGTGGTGTGTGTGTGTGTGTTGTGTGTGGTGTGTGTGTGTGTAAATACACAAGCAGAAACGAGAAGGGTGAATTACAGTAGCAGCAAAAATCGAAGGGCAGAAGATCTGACGATGAAAATGATATCCGATGCATCTTTGTCTGGTTCAGTGGTGCCACAGATTGCCTGGACAGTTTATGAAAGTTAACTACAAGATTTTGAAAAGTTGGTAGAAGAGAAGTCTTTATAAGAATGCGGGGAAAAAACAAACGATTCAAGACTCATCAATTATTTAAACAGAGCGGAATAAATAACAGTTTATAGCAAATATTAAATTAGTAAAACCAATATTCTAGGACATGTGCAACCTTTTCACAAACCGAATGAAAATCTTGTGAATGTTAGTCGAAGCTCAAATAATCCTAGATGTAATATACACTCACATGCGCGCGCATGCGTAAGTGTTTGTGTGATGTATGTGCATGCGTACATGCGTGCAAGCATGCGTGCGTGTGTATGTATGTCATTATTCAGTTTGTTCCAAGATTTCTTGTCAAGAAAGAACCGCTTTCTAACCTAGATCCAAGGCTCCTTCATTGGAATTTCAACATCAACAACAGAGTATTTTTGTTTGTTATGTATGTATGTATGTATGTATGTATGTATGTATGTATGTATGTATGTATGAATGTATGTATGTATGTATGAATGTATGTATGTATGTATGTGTGTGTGTGTGTATGTAATGTATGTATGTATGTATGTATGTATGTATGTATGTATGTATGTATGTATGTGTGTGTGTGTATGTATGTATGTATGTATGTATGTATGTATGTATGTATGTACAAGTTTCCGTAACAATCTCATTGTACACGGGCCTGGCACCGAAGCTTTTGAAGTGTAAATCTCGAGTTCTATGCCTAAAAGTGTGTGTTTGTGTTTGCTTGTTTGTAGAAATGGCATCTGTAACATTAGCAACGAAAGAAAGTTGTTTCGGAATTATAGAGTGACATAGCATATGCTGCGAAGATTATTTCGATAAATAATTATTTAAGCATTAGATAGTCAATAACTTTACGTCGACTGCGGATTATTCTCGTTTTCTGAATGACGCCAGTCTATCTTCCACCGGAAATATTCCTAAAAATATCTACAGCCTTAATACAAATGGCTAGATTAACTAAACTACACAGAATTAAGTGTATTTCCTGAAAATTCACCGACACTTGCAAATGAAGTTAAAATAGTGGAGTACTTTATTCAGCAGATAACTGTGTCTGTTTTGTAGCAGAAACATTTAGTTTGGTTGAGATAACAACGTTTATATGTTACTGATAGTTTGGGTATAGTGAAGTAGCGAGCTGGCAGAATCGTTAGCACGTCGGTCAAAATGCTTAGCGGCATTTCATCTGACTTTACGTTTTGAGTTCAAATTTCGCTGAGGCAAACTTTGCTTTTCATCCAGACGGAAATCGATAAAATAAGTACCATTTGAGAGCTAGAGTCGATGTAATCGACTTGGCACCGACTCTAAATTCCAGGCCTTGTGCTTATAGTTGAAAGGACTAATTTGCGTATATTAAAGGCTAGCTGGTAGAAGAATTGTTTCCATGCCGGACAAAATATTTGGTGGTATTTCTTTCGTCTTTACGTTCTGAGTTCAAATTCAACCACGGTGAACTTTGACTTTCATTTCCTTCGGTGTTGATTAAATAAGAACCAGTTGAGCGCGTATTTGGTGAGCTGGTTGAAACGATAGCACGCCGGGCGAAATGCTTAGCGGTATTTCGTCTGCCGCTACGTTCTGAGTTCAAATTCCGCCGAGGTCGACTTTGCCTTTCATCCTTTCGGGGTCGATTAACTAAGTACTAGTTACGCACTGGGGTCGATGTAATCGACTTAATACCTATGTATGTCCTTGTTTGTCCCCTCTGTGTTTAGCCCCTTGTGGGTAGTAAAGAAATAGAAATAGGTATTTCGTCTCTGCCGCTACGTTCTGAGTTCAAATTCCGCCAAGGTCGATTTTGCCTTTCAACCTTTCGAGGTCGATAAATTAAGTACCAGTTACGCAGTGTGGTCGATATAATCAACTTAATCCGTTTGTCTGTCCTTGTTTATCCCCTCTATGTTTAGCCCCTTGTGGGCAATAAAGAAATAGGAATCGTTACCATGTCGGACTAAATGCTCAGCGGCATTTCGTCCGTCTTTACGTTCTGAATTCACATTCTGCCGATGTAGACTTTGCCTTTCAATCTCGACGTCGGTAAAATATGTACTAGTTAAATATACGATCAATGTAACTGACGCGCCCTTTCTCTTCAAAAGTGCTTGCTTTGTCATGTTTGTATGTCTACCACGTGGGTCTACATTTATTCTATTCAAGTGTAGAGATCTTTTATACGGTCGAAATTTGGATTTAATTCAAAAGTATTCACTTATGAAACTGTTTAATGATTTGTTGGTAAGCGTGTTTCGAATACGAATACAGGAAACAATTAAATGCTAAACATTAAGTGCTAATCAATCAATAATACTAAACGATTAAGTGTCAAACATAAAACGGGTGATGCAAACAATCTTTAATTTTCGAACACGGAATAACAATATTCGTTATGAAAATTTCCAGTTGAAGATTGTGTGTACGTGCGTGCATGTATGTATGTGTATATGTATGTATGTATGTATGTATGTAAGTATGTGTGTATGTATGAATGAATGTATGTATGTATGTATGTGTGTATGTATGCATGTATGTATGTATGTATGTACGCATGTATGTATGTATGTACGTATGTATGTATGTATTACGTATGTACGTATGTATATATGTATGTATGTATGTATTACGTATGTATGTATGTATGCGCGTATGTATGTATGTATGTATGTATGTATGTATTTATGTATGTATTTATGTATGTATGTATGTTTGTGTGTGTTTGTGTGAGTGCGCATGCGTGAGGGCGTGCTTGCGTGCGTGCGTACGTGTGTGTGTGTGTGTGTTTGTATGTGTTTGTGTATGTTTGTGTGTTTGTGTGTGCGTGCGTACGTGCGTGTGCGTGTGTGTTCCGTTCTACTTTTAATTACTTGAAGTTTTCCCGTAGGGAAGGAGCTGGTTTCTAGCAAAAACACAAAGCTCCGTTGTCCTTGGAATATGGATAACAAAAGACAAATTCTCATGTTGAGCGTGAGAGAAGTTTCGCATACTATTCTGAAATATTCTTCTTAAATATTGCACGATAGCTGACTGGTTTCTATTTCAGAAAAAAAAAAGAAAAATCCTTTTCCAGATTGTCCCCGAGGCATACTACAACAAAACCTTTTAAGACAATTATTATTAGTATATATGTGTAATCATTGTCTGGTTTCGTATGTTCTCTATGAGTTTTATTTAAGCTCTTTTTGAAGGAGTTCAAGCCGTTCGCTAATAAAATGAAAGAAAACATTTTTTGGAGTTAGCAGTTCCCGGGGCTTGTTAATATGTGGCTGTATTAGTACGTACCAGCACCTAAGTGTATGCATTCGCATGTATGCTATGTATAAACATGGCTCTGTAGTACTGACGTGTTTGTACGTTCTCTGTGTGCACGTGTGCACGTTATTAGTTTTTAACATATCTACATCTCTGTCTTTGTGGATGCACATGACCACGTGTGTGCATATTTTCATTTATGTATATATATATATATAAAAAAATTATTTTCGAATTCTTTTCTTTTATGAGGTTTTCACGCTAACTACCCGATAATTTCTTGTTAAGATCCCTTATTAAGAGGTTATCCTTAATTGTTAAACTTATTCCGAAATACTTTTCATTACCCGACATGCAGTTCGTAAAAAGCCCGCCATTTACCGGATATATGATTTATAAACATTCCATGTGCTTGGCCGGAGTGGGCAGTTGTCTGTTCGTCTTCGCTACGTAAGGTTGGTAGTTTATTTATGATGTGTTCAGAATCAGTTCTGCTGAGGATCATAAGACGTAAGTTGAATGTGAAATCACGGTGATACAGAACTAAATTCATTTTTTAAATGTCTTGCTTTGAAAAACTGCATTTAGGTATGATTAGTATAATTTTGGTAGTAATGACTTTGTCCCTCTTAGTGTGAGGCATTTATGTGTAATAATGCCCTCTATACAATATAGATATATATATATATATATATATATACAATATACACGACGGACTTCGACACAGTTTCCATCTATTACTTTCACTGACAAGGTATTGGTTAACCCATGGTTATAGTAGAAGTCACTTGTCCAAGGTGCTGCATAGTGGAACTGAACCTGAAACCACATAGTTGTAAAGCGAAGTTCATAACGACGCAGCCATACCTGGACTTAGATTTTAGCAATTTATATTAATTCTAAAGGGATTTCAGATTACGTTGCCGTATGCCAAAAATGAAGACGCAATAGGCACTGACAGAATGTCGGTCGGATGTTTTTCCTCCAATCGAATCATTTTTCCCAAAACATTCAAATGCGATCAGAGGATCAGAGGACAATAAACTTCACGGAACTTATGCGAAACGGATAACAAAATACCTATAAAGGTGAATATTTTAGGTTATAAAATATTCACAGAAATAGCTGTTAACAAGGCCACGTTAAAAATTTCCGGAAAAACATTAGAGAAAGTCATTATAGAAATAATCAGAATAATCACAGTAATAGTAGGAACTGCAATGAAAACAGGAAACACGGTTATTAGTTATTATTTCCTTTCTCAAAATCGCAGGTCCGCACAGAATGCGTTTAATATTTCAAACCTGATGGAAAAAAAAATATGCAAAGTTATACATTTCAATATCAACGGCAACAAAGGCGCTTTTATGGACTATAAGATTTTATCGCCACATTAGGCATCTGCATTGCAACATTTCATGGAAAATGTTAGCTGCCTCCATATAAAACGCCCCATATTCCAATTTATACTCAGATCAGGTTAGAAGAAACCAATTAAAATGATGCTAGTTGCATAACACATAAAACCTAGCTTCCAGTACAGATACACAAGTGTCATTCGCATATTAATGAGATATGATGCTACATTAGCAGCGCAGGCTTTCCAAATAATAACCTACATAACAAAGTGCATTAATTAATAAAAGCACATACACAAGTATATACGCATATGAGTGTGTGTTTCTGTAGACACACGCACATATACAGGGTGTGCCAAAAAGATGTATTCACTCTTTGACTTCCCAGTACTCATGCATTTTGTGTTCAGGTAGATGTTTATTGATATACATACAATCCTAAAAAGTTAAATTAAATTCAGGAAAATAAATTGTTGTAGAAACGATTATTTATTGTCATTTAGAATTATTTAATGTTCTCTCTCGTTCCTGCGTGTTCGCAAATGTTCAAACTGCCTTCCTTCATTTTCCAAACAAAGCTGATAACGTCCAACAATGGATTCGACAACATTGCCAGACATTTCATTTAGAATTGCAAGGCATCGTATTCGAATTTCATTTTTCAAACCATCAATTGTCACCGGTTTTGCAGCGTAAACCTTATCTTTGAGATGTCCCCAGGAAATTCAACGCCACCTCTCCTCCCAATCCATTTGTTTGGATTTGTTGCATCGAGATAAGCCCGTACATCCGATGGTAGTGAGGAGGAGCTCCATCTTGCTGGAAGTAAATCTACTCGTCTCCAAACATCTCTTCAATTCGTGGACCGACATTTGCTATCAGTAAGTTTAAGTAAACTGGGCCACTGACAGTTTGATAAAAAAAAAATGGTCCAACGATACACAATGTTGACATCCAACACCTCACTGTAATCCCTGGTAAGTTCAGATGGTGTTCCATAGTAAAATGTTGATTTTCACGGGGTCATTATGTGCAATTATATCGGTAGACTGAACCATTTAATTTGAAGGTGGCCTCATCACACCGTAAGATTTTCTCTGGAAACGTTGTATCCTCTGCGAATTTGTTCAGATACTATTCACAAAACTGAACTCTCCGATCAAAATCATCTTCATAGAGGGCTTGAACAACTTTTTCAATGAGCTCGTTTCAACATCCGATGAACACTCGATTTTGGGATCCTACCTCACGACTCAATCGTCTTACGGATTTCTTTGGGGATCGCGAAAGGGTTTCCATTAATTGGTTGTGTCTATAGGGGCTGGTGGATGGTTGAGGTCTTCCAGAGCGTTGCTTACTAACGTTCTGAACACCTCCGTATGCTTCAAATTTATCGCTGATGCGAGCAATAGTGTGTCGTGTTGGTGGTGTCTTCTGAAACTGTCTCTTAAATTGTCTTTGCACTTCCGTAACATTTTCGTGCTTCCAGTAGCACTTTAATATAATTCTTTTTTTTTTCCTCAAACGTTAGTTGTGCATTTGCCATTGTGAAGGGCTGGTTGCGTCTGAAATAAAAAGAAACAATACATTAGTAATCGACTGTCAAAGAGTGAGTACATCTTTTGGGGATACCCTCTATGTGTGTGTGTGTGTGTGTGTGTGTGTGTGTGTGTGTGTGTGTGTATCCTTTTGTATTTGATTTGCAAAATTCTTGATGTGAATACGTATTGAAACAGATTTTGTTCAATTTCGGGAGGTTTATTATGTCAATAATGAATACACGCTCTGGCTCTTTTTCACTTCAATTTTTATTTCTTAATTGTTTATCTATTTAACCAATAAACTAATCGATTATTTTATTAATCACTCGATTAATCAAACAACTAGTTATGTTTCTCAAAGTCCTTTCGTCGCCATCGTTACCTCTTCAGTAACATAACCTTTCTACTCCAATTGAGCTTCAGGTCTGCCTCGGCAGTCCTAAAGCTCACCTGTCTACGTGAGTGCGCGACTTTGCGTCTGTGTTTCTTAGTCTGTATCGCTTGGCAACTGCTGTTGGCTTATTTACACCCCTATCACTTAGCAGTTCGGTAAAAGACACAGATAAGCCAAGTGCCAAACTTAAATAAAACAGCAAAATTTGTTCTAGGGATGATTTGTTGAGAGTGCTCCAGCATGGCCGTAATCCATTGACCAAGGTCAATTTGCTGGTCTACACCCTTCGAGGTGGTGCCCTAACATGGCTGAACTTCATTGACTGGTAAACGGAAAAAAAAAAGATTTAAAAAATTCAACGCCACCACAAGCAACAACGAAAAACTGCAGTACCTGCATTCAACTAAATAATTATAGACGCATTGAAAAATTCCCTGGCAAATTTAACAAATATTTTGGAACGAAAATATCCACCAGAAATAACCAGCCTCATGGAAATAAAAGAAAAATGCTGAACTAATCTCTACCGCAGTAAATTAATATGATACACAGCCGAAATAACATTCAGTATCAGCCAATTAAACAAAGAAATAGAAATATACACACCAAACTGGCAAACATTTGTATCTAACAAAAAACAAGGCAAACTGTGGCACACGTCATAAAGTAATTAATTCTTTCTAATTTTGGTACAATGCCAGCAATTTCGAGAGGAAGTGGAAGCCGATTGCGTCAATTCTAGGAGGAGAGTTTGTTTTACCGACCTTGAACAGAGGAAAGGTCACTTAGATCTCCATGGAATTTGAACGTAGAAGAAGAAGTATCGAAAGAAATGCTGCTAAGCATTTGATCCGCTATGCTAACGCTCCTGCTACATAAAGTAATTAATGGTTTCTAATTTGGGCATATGACTAGCTGGGTTTAGAAGGGTGGGGTAAGTTGATTACATTGATCCTGGGCTCAACTGGTACTTGTTTTTATTTATTTTTTACCCCAAAAGGATGAAAGGCTTATTCGACCTCGATGGAATTTGAACTCAGAACGTAAAGACAGACGAAATTCCTATTTCTTTACTACCCACAAACAAGGACAGACAGACAGATTAAGTCGATTATATCGACCCCAGTGCGTAACTGATACTTATTTAATCGACCCTGAAAGGATGAAAGGCAAAGTCGACCTCGGTGGAATTTGAACTCAGAACGTAGCGGCAGACGAAATGCCGCTAAGTATTTTGTCAGTCGTGCCAGCTTCCCGTCCAACTATATAAAGAAATTAAAAGCATCATTAGCTACAACGTGAAAGCGTGTGGCCTGGTGGTTAGGATGTTGCGCTCGCGGTTGCAAGAACAGGGTTTCGGACCCCGGACCCAGCGTTGGGTTTTCGAGCAAAATATTTTTTTCACGTGACTTTATTTCATTTAGCTGTATACGAGAATTTCTGCGCCGGACTGGCGTCCCGTTCAGTGGCAATGTTATGATCTTGGTCACTTTGGCACCATGGAAACCGGGTAACAAGTCCTTAAGTATCATAGGGTCCGAGACAGTGATGTGCAGGAATTACCTTTACTTCACCACAAACAACAGCAGTCAGAAGGCTTGCGCGTCTGGAAGAAGGCTTGCTCGTCGGACACGATGCTTGGCAATATTTCTTCCGGCTCATTACGTCATGAATTCATAAACCAGTGAGGTCTATTTTGCCTTTCGTCCTTCCAGGGTTGATAAAATAAGCATGAATTGAGCATTCACAAAATGTGGCCTACTTGGCACCTTCGCGATCGGAAAAGGGGTGACAGTCTCCTTCCTCTGTTTACAGTTGAAGACTAATTGTATGTATATCTTTCATTTTCTCCTTGTTTCAGGCACTACGTTGCGGCCATACCGAGGCACCGCCTTGAAGAATTTTAGTCGAACGCATCAACTTCAGGACTTATTTTTTAGAAGCCTGGTCTCTTCTAAAGGTCTTTTCTGCCGAACTGCTAAGCTACGGGGACGTAAACAGCAACACCGGTTGCCGAGCGGTGACGGAGAAGAAACACAAACACATATGCACACGCACATACACACACAAGCACACAAACACACACACACACATCTATGTATATATATATATATATGTACTCACAAACACACATATATATATATGTATACATACATACATACATACATACATACATACATACATACATACATACATACACACATACATACATACACACACATATACATACATACATACATACATACATACATACATACATACATACATACATACATACATACATACATACATACATACATACATACATACGACGGGCTTCTTTTAATTTCCGTCTAAGAAATCTACTCACAAGGCTTTGATTGGTCCAGGGCTATACACCCAAAAGGATTGAACCAAGAACCATGTCGTTAGGAAGCAAGCCCCTTACCACACAGCCACGCCTGCGCGATGCTTTTGGTAATGAAAGAATCTACGCGTCTTTGGCAGAACTTTTCTTCGTGAAGCATTAATATTCCATGAAGTTGCTGCAAATTAACATATTTCATATTTATCTTACTCTTTTTATCTCCGCCCGAAGTTTCATCGGAAACTTATTCCACTCTCCTCCTCTGAAAAAGAGAAAAACCAAACGACTCATAAAGAAATATTAATGTCATGGAAAAAGTTGCAACCGAAGCTCTTTCACTGACATCCATTGAAGCATAAAATTATTGGAACTATTCCAGGCTTTATTTTTCACTGCATTACGCTATTATGCTACAATATACGCAACCTCTCTGCAGGTACACTATTTTATACATCACCAGGACGTAATTTCATTGCTATATAAAACCACCTGACATTAAAACCACATTATTGCATCTCAGGGAAGTCACGCTCCAGCTGTCTTATATAACTCTATGTCACAAATGCTCTTTTAAATAGTATTGGCTTCAAATTTTGGCACAAAGATTGCAAGTTCCGGAGAGGGAGTAAGTGGATTACATCCACCCCCACTTCTCATCTGGTACTTATTTTATCGATCTCGATAGGATGAAAGACAAAGTCAGCCTCAGTGGAATTTGAACGCAAAACATAAAAACGACCGAAAAATTGCTTAGCATTTTGCCCGGCGTGTTAACGGTTCTACCAGATTGTCACCTTAAATTGCTGCAACAATAATCGTTTCTAAGGTAAACACAAATCCTAAAATATGGGTTGTGGGGTTCGTCGATTACCCACCACTAGTCTTTGACTGGCACTTTACTTTAACGATCACAGGAGGATGATAAGCAAAGCCGTATTTGAGATTGGCACGTAAAGAGTTGTCAGAAAACCCGCGCTAACAATTCTGGCTTCTCGTCACTTTTAAGGTTTTCAGATTTTGGCACACGAAAAGCAATTCTTTGTGGTGTGGGGTAAAGAGGTACTCGAATTTATCGACCACAGTTTTTAACTGATAATTTATTTCATCGACTTTGAAAGACTGAAAAGCAAAGCCGGCCTCCGTAGGATTTGAACTCAGAAGGAAAAAAATTAGGAATGAGGGCTACAGAATATTTTGTCCGATGCGCTGTCCATTTTGCCAATTCCTCCCCGTTGCTAACATAATCTTTATGTTTTTTTTTTCTTTTCATTCTTACTCCTTATCAGTCATTAGGCTGCGGCCATGCTGGGGTACTGCCTTGAGGACTTTTTAGTTGAACGAATCGACCCAGCACTTACATCTTTTATAAGCCAGATATTTATTCTATCGGACTCTTCTGACGAATCGCTAAGTTACAGGGAAGTAAAGACCGGTTGTCAAGCGGCGTAGGTGTCAAACACAGACGCAAAGACACGCATATATCATATATATATATATATATATATATATATATACACGACGGACTTCTTTCAGTTCCGTCCACCAAATTCACTGACAAGGTTTTGGGTCTACCTGAGGCTACGGTAGAAGACACTTGCCCATGTTGCCATACCGTGGGACTGCCTCCAGAACCATTGTGGTAAGGAAACAGGATTATTACCACACAGCACTCCTGCGCATCTGATAAATAATTTCTTTCAACATGGCCGACAACCGTATACCACCCTGATATTTCAGATCGCGATAGTCACCCTGTATGTATTAAGACGCCTTTTTTTTTTAATTTCTGAAAATATAATGGGTTCTTACACGTAGGAACTTCACTTGCTCTTGAAGAAGACATTTATGTCACTGAATTGCTTCCATCTTCTAAATCCGAAAAACACTTTTAACTTTGTAAAGAAACCAATGACAACGCCGAAGATATATTATTTGAGACGCATTACAATAAACGACATGAAAGCAGAATATATTTGTGTGATGCTCAAGTTGATTTCAACATGCACACAGCACCAGGGGTAATGTGAGTATTAATTCTAACTGAGAATCGAAACCGGATTGTTTTCGAAGTGAGCTTACTCTTGATCTGCACACTATACAGAAAAACGTAAAAACTGCTTTCATATATATATATAATATAAATTATAAGGGGTAGAAATTGATATTTATCAAATAAGACCAGTGGTCTACATATTAAAAAAGAATCCGAAGATTAAATATTTATATATACCAATAAGGACTGAACACGAAAAGTGGACAGTCAACATGCTAGTATAGACGTCAAATCGCCATTCACCACAAAAGATTATGTTCTCAGATCAAACTCAACACAAAACCATAGCAATAAACAAGTGAAAAATATACGAAATAAAATAATTACCCATAATTACCCATGTACTAAATTAGTTTCAGAAAACAGCTGAAACTAATTTGTACATGGGTAATTATTTATTTCGTATATTTTCACTTGTTTATTGCTATGGTTTTGTGTGAGTTGATCTGAGAACATAATCTTTTGTGGTGAATGGCGATTTGACGTCTATATCTAGCATGTTGACTGTCCACTTTCGTGTTTCAGTCCGTAATTGGTATATATATTATATATATATATATATAATATATATATATATATTATATATATATATATATATATATATATACATATATATATATGTGTGTGTGTGTGTGTGTGTGTGTTGTGTGTGTATGTATGTGTGTGTATGTACATGTACACACACATATATATATATATATATATATATATAAAAATATATATACATATATATATGTATTTATGTATGTATCTTTATAAATATATAAATATATATATATACATATATGTATGTATTTATGTATGTATCTTTATAAATATATAAATATATATATATACATATATGTATGTATCATTATAAATATATATATATTATATATATATATTATATATATATACTCTGTGTGTGTGTATTTGTGTGCTTATGTGTGTGCTTGTGTGTGTCCCTGTGTGTGTGTGCTTATGCGTGTGTAAGATTCTTATTGGACAAATAGAGACCTATGACATTCTCCCTCGAGGGCAATCATTGCCAAACTATGACCTTGGCAAGGAATCATCTAAAATTTATAGTCAATTCAATAATTCCACTCGATGAACGAATGGAAATCGATTCTAAAATTAGATAATAAAAGGTTATATATAGAAATTTCGAAACTCTGTTATTATGCTGCAATTGCTGCAGGTGAAATACAGACAATGGACGGCATGGAAGAGAGAAGAAATGAAAGAAAGCTAGAAAGGTGATCGATATAATTGTAGATTATGATTTCCTGATGAAAATGTTTTCATGAAATGCTAAAATTACGCTGCTTTATTACGAAATGTAATTCGTGTTTGAGTAACTTTCTCTCTGTGTGTAAGTGTGTGCGTGTGTGTGTGTGGTGTAAGTGTGTGTGTGTGTGTGTGTGTGTGTGTGTTTAGCTAAATATGTATTCAGGCTTAGGCATATGTGCAGAATAGATGCTGATCTATGCAAGAAACATATGCATGTGTCTGTATGGCCTCGTATTCATATATTTCTACAAACACTCTCTTTCTCTTTCTCTATGATTCTCTCTCGTTCTCCATCTCTCTTTCTCTCTCTCTCTCTGTATATATATATATGTATGTATAAGGAAACTTGCGTATACATACTCATGTATGCATACATACAGGCGTACGTACACATACATCCGTACATACATACATACATACATACATACATACATACATACATACATACATACATACATACATACATGCATACATACATATATACATACATACATACATATATTCATGCTTACGTACGTACATATTTGTATATGTAATAGGAAGACTCTTACGGGATCCAGCTCATAATTCCACACTTACATAAACTTTTGTAAATTTTAAGATTCACCACACACACACACACATATATCTATATATATATAATATATATATATAATATATATATATATATATATATAATATATATATATATACATATATATATATATATATATATTATATATATATATATATATATATATCTATATATATATATTATATATATACACACACATATATATATATATACATAGACGTAAGCGCGGCTGTGTGGTGAGAAGCTTGCTTACCAACCACATGGTTATGGGTTCAGTTCCACTGCGTGGCACCTTGGGCAAGTGTCTTCTACTATAGCCACGGAGAGGACGATGTCTAATGGACCTTAGACTATTGCAGTACCTGGTCCTGGATTTAGATGGAGTGGGTTACACTTTTCGTACAATAAATGGCAGCCAGTTCTGGCATTTGTCTAACACTCAATGCCGAAATTAGGTACTAGCATCTCTAGAATTTTCCATATGTAGATTATTACAAATCTCTCACGCATTCGCTCCAGGAAATAAAGCTGTAGTTTTCTCAGCCTATCCCTGTAGCTCATCTGCATCACTGTTTCAATCTTTTAAGTGCAGTGGCGCTGGACTGCCTCAAGCTCTGCTGTTAGTTTGGCACTATGTGATGACCATAACTGGGAACAGTAGTCCAGGCAGCTGAGAACAAAAGTTTTCCACAGGGTCAACATAATTTCTTGGCCCCTTGTCTGGAAGAACCTCAGTATCCATCCTGCCAGTTGTCTGCACTTTTTCTGACATCTTGGCAATATACATATACAATGATGCGTCATTGCACATATTGATCTCCAAGTCTTTCACTGCCTGTGACCCCGGGATTGTAGTGCCTTTAAGTCCTGTATGTGCAGGCTATAGTGCATTCGTGAGTTGATAGTGCAGTGTTTCAAATTTTCCAGCATTAAACTGCACGCTGTTTATTTCGGCCCACTTATGTATCGAATTTAGGTCCTGTTGTAAGCTTGCGATATCATCTTGGATTTTTATTGCCTGTGATAATCTTGTACCATCAGCATGGCTATTATGAACAGTAATGGTCCCAGAACAGTTCCCTGGAGGATACCACTTGGGATTTGAGTTTCCCCGGAGATGGCACCATTGTCTGCAACTACCTAACTTCTTAAGGAAGTCATGCAGCCACCCTCCCAGTTTATCAGCAATGCCAAGGTCTCGTAGCTTATGACGTATCATGCCATGATTTACCTTATCAAATGCCTTTGCAAAGTCAAGGTACATCACACTGACGTCTGAATGGTCAAGCAGCTGTTTCAAAACACAATCATATTGCTGTGTGAGGCAACTTCTTCCTGGACGGAAGCCATACTGTATATTGTTCAGTAAGTCATTTTCTTCTAGGAACATTATCAACTTCTTTCTGATGATTCGTTCCATGACTTTACTGATATGTGAGGTCAGACGGATTAGCTTTTAGTTTTTGGCCTCTGCTCTGCTTCCACCTGTGTAGATAGGGCATATAACGCCTTCTTTCAGCTTTTTAGAAAGTATACCATTTGCAAGGATATTTAGGAAAAGTATCTGAAGTGGTTTCGCTAAAGTCTGCTTACACGACTAGGAGAACAGCTGGAAGGCCATCAGAACCAGTGGCGGAGCATGAGCTCATTTCATCTATGGCCGCTGTTACATCTGTCTCCTCAATGTTGATGAAATCAATGGCTGGCGCCTCCTTTCTTAGAGATACAATGATAATTGAATTCAGCTGGATTTTTTTATCTCCATGTGTCCAAGATGCAGAGTGAAGACACTTTTAAATTGTTCACTGAATATCTCACTTATCCTTCTTACACACACACATTCATATAATTTCTCAAATCGCTATTTTCCTCGATCAGTCACAATAGCCTTGGCATGCCATTGGCAGTGGGTGCTTTGCCTCTGAAAAAGCCAAACGCGGCAGAAGTGAGCATCCAGAATCATCATCGCTGATGTTGGACGTAATTCGTTATGTGTGTGTGTGTGTATGGTTGTGTGCACATGTATGTGTCTGTGTGCGTGTATCTATGTGTATGTGTGTGTGTGTGTGCGCGCGTGTGCATATATATATATGTGTATATATATATATATATGTGTGTGTGTGTGTGTGTGTGTGTGTGTGTGTGTATATTATAGATTCACTTTAACCGACCTTTATATATTTAGATATGTATACACACATATGTATCTCTCTCTATATATATGCATATGAGAGCATTTATGAGTGTATATATGAATATATACATATGTATTTGTATATATATGTATATGTATGTACATATATGCATATATAAATATATGTATGTGTGTGTATATATATATACATATATACATGCATACATATATATATATACATACAAATACAGATATGTGTGTATACACACACACACACACACCACACACACACATATATATATATATATAAGCACTGGCTCTTTACTAAATGCGTGATCCAACCAGCCGTGCGTGTCATGTGCTTTTAGCATCGGATTACCCAATAATCCGGACGTATTTAAGCTATTGGCTTCCATACTTACGCTAAACGGTTCTTGCAAAGAAGGAATTAATATCGAAAATGACGCTACGGCTATTATCAGAATCGCAAGCATTTGTATACATGTTGTGCATGAAATGTGGTGTTGTTAGCTCTGGGCTTAGAACACTAATTACTTTCGACCAAACTATTGCCTGTTGGCGGCTTACATTGTTTTCCTAATTGTATAATCATGGAGGCGCAATGGCCCAGTGGTTAGGGTAGCGGACTCGCGGTCGTAGGATCACGGTTTCGATTACCAGGCCGGGCGCTGTGAGTGTTTACTGAGAACGAATCAAATTGAGCTGGCATGTATGTATTGAAGTGAAAACCTAAAGGTAGGAACATGGGAGATAAACACAAGACGTGTTGACGGTCGGCAGTCAGGCCAAGAAAGAAAGATCATGGCTGGCCGGACACCGGTCACGTGAAGGGAGGAGAGATGGGTAGGGGACAGTGGGATTGAAGGATTAGACAAAAAATCAGAGACGAAGAGAAAGGTACAGGGGAGATAAACGAGTGGGAAATAGTGGGAGTGAAAGAAAGAGAGGGTCAAGAAATGTGAGAGAGGGGACGCGAGAAAATGAGAGGGTGGAATAAAAGATAGAGTTAGAGTCGTACAAAACATAGATACATACCTACTACATGATGAGCACAAGGGTGTACGTACGACGCTATATATATATATATATATATATATTATATATATATATATATGGAACAAAAACGCAATAGAGGCTTTAAAACGTTCGGACAGATAGATGATACAAAGGCGGTGGAGGGTAAACTGGCAGAATCGTCAGCGCGTCGAACAAAAATGCTGAGTGGCGTTTCTTTCAGTTCATTACATTCTGAGCTGAAATACCGTTGAGGTTCACTTAGTCTTGCATGCTTCTGGGGTTGATAAAATAAGTACCAGTAAAACCTTAGGGTCGATGTAATCGAATTCCCTGTTCCCTTATTTTTGCTGTCATTGATCCAAAATTAGAAGAAAAAAAACACAGTAAAAAGGATAATAATGGCCTAAAACTAAACTGCATAACTACCGCCAACCACCCTTCATATTGAAATTTAATATTTTCCGGTTTTGCGTTATTGTTTGTTTTATTTTATTAGCTGTTTGTTCTTGAGGATTTAGTATTTTGTTTTATCAGTTAACAATTATTCTTGTTCGGAATAATTTAAACATGTTGTCGGGATTGTTTTATCTCTAAACGCCTTGTGTATACGATGCAGGAAGAGAGCGATGCAAACGATGGACGGGTTTAAGAGAAGAATGATTGCAGCATGGACAGATAAGTAGACATGTCGCTGTAATGACATTACAATCTAAGTGTAATAAGATAGTCGGAACTAAAAATCGAAACCAGCTTTTAATTCGCCTATCAGCTTCTATTGATTAGTCACAAATATCCAGATTTACAGCAAGAAAAGCTGTGGTGTCTATCAATCCTTCTAGAGAAGGCATTATGAGGCAATGTCTTCTACAGACAACCAAAGCTTGCTGAGGATTCTGCTCGCCAGAATCGTATCTATTTAGTCTGCTTCTGCATGCTTCTTAATTATGGTAAATAATTCTTTTAAATGTTGACATATTATAACTTTGTAGAGACGGATTTAATGGACTAAGTAGATACCACGATTGGCATTTATTTTATTGAACAACTGGGAATGGAAGGATGGTATTGGTTCATGAATACTTGTAACTGAGGACTTAGAATATCGTAAGTACACATTCCAAAGTAATTATGGTGACATTCCATCGTTTTTACCCCGCCCAAGATTCTAATCTTGATATATAAAAACCTCCAACCACAACGATAGAATGTGAATGAATTGTAGTGCATTACCTTTATGCATTTAATTGTTTCACAAAGCTAAGTTGACCCTGATGGGATTCGAACCAAGGGCAGATGACGAGATCAAATAATGGTTTCTAATTTGGGCACAAAACCATTAGTTTTAGGGGACGAGGTAAGTCGGTTACATCAACTCTAGTACTCAACTGGTACTTATTTTATCTACCTCGAAAAGATGACAGGCAAAGGCGACCTCGGCAAAATTTGAGCTCAGAACGTAAACCCGGACGAAATACCTATTTCTTTACAACCCACATGGGGCTAAACATAGAGTGAACAAACAAGGACTGACAAACGGATTAAGCCTATTACATCGACCCCAGTGAGTAACTGGTACTTAATTTATCAACCCCGAAAGGATGAAAAGCAAAGTCGACCTCGGCGGAATTTGAACTTACAACGTAACGGCAGACGAAATACCGCTAAGCATTTTGCCCGGCGTGCTAACGATTATGCTAGCTCGCTGCCTTACTACGAAATCAAATATCAAAATGCATTTCTCCGCTCCAGCTATTTCGTCTACTTAATTTTTTGCTTGTCTTATGTATCACTTGTGACACACAGGACATATTGCCCTGCCGTCCATATATCATACACGATATGCACTCCCAATTTTTTTTCAACACCAGAATAACTTGGGACTTCTGAAATGAAAGCTTTATATTATTCAGAACCTATGAAAGAAGGATTAACTAAAAGGCTGAAAACAAGCATGGACGTTTATGAAAATGTTTTAGACTGGGAAAGGGTTAATTACAGGTAGATGAGTCCTATTGATTAAGTCAGCGCCTTGCTTTGCGAAAATCCTGTCTAATATAATTCTTTTAGGAACATCAAGAATGTGTTAATTTTACCATCTCTCCAAGCATACCTTTTAACTTTTAAGTCTATGAACAGATATATTCTTTTCTACTCTAGGTACAAAGCCTGTAATTTTGGGGGAGGGGCCAGTCGATTAGATCGACCCTACTACGAAACTTGTGCTTAATTTATCGATCCCGAAAGGATGAAAGGCAAATGTAAAGACTGAGGAAATACTGCTAAGCTGTTCGCCCGGCGTGTTAACAGTTCTTATTTCTTCATTGCCCACAAGGGGCTAAGCATAGAGATGATAAACAAGAACAGACAAACGGATTAAGTCGATTACATCGACCCCAGTGCATAACTGGTATTGCTGAGTCGAAACCGCTACTGTACCGGAACTGTTTTCATAAGCAAGTACCTAGTCCTAAGTCCACTTACCCCGTCTCTACTCATAGATACACCACGAAGGAAAGACAAGTTATACGTTTGCAGCATCCATTGAGCCACAGAGGATGCCATCTATTAGTTATCTGACTTAGGACCCTGTTCTAGAGTTTTCTGCAGGACCTTAGTCCCTCAGCCGTTTTCGAAATGCTCAATAAATTATACCACGAGGCGACAGAAGTTTACTATTATTGTGGATATGATTTGTACAGAGTTCATCCTACTCTCTCGTCCTTTAGACATGTATTAGTCTAGTGTAACATGGGCCACAAGCGCAGCAGTTATCAAGATGAAGGATTTGTATGGAACAGCTAAAGAGCTGACGGGATCCATGTCTGCTGTTTAAAATATAGTGTCATTGTGCTAAGTTAAGAGGAACTGTTATTTAAATACCACGGATACTATAGAATAATAGTAGACCCCTGGTGATTCTGTATCAGAAACTGCGTCTGATTTGAGGTTCGTACCAGTCCCTGGCGAGTTTTGCACGCTTATGCAATTATATAATAATTTTTGGAAATATACCGACATTTATAAATCTATTTAGGAATAAAGATCTGATAGAAAGGAGAACAACAGGTTGAATCTGCAAACAAATTGGAAAATAAATGCATAGATAACTATACAAGTATTTAACATCAGACATTTTATTTTGACATCAATTCCGCTCTTGTAGTTTCACCATCAACAGTATTATGTATGTTAATGTCGAGGAATAATAACAATTGTCTACTTTTGGAAAAGGAAGTGGAAGGACAGGTGTATTGTGAAGAAGGAAACTACTGCCGTCTGTGATAAACTGCTGCAGTAAAATATAAAATGAAACCAAACAAAAATATGCGAGACCAGTTTCACGGATAGCTTCCAGTTGCCTCTTCAATAATTGTCGATATTTTTTAGTTCGTTTGCGCATGTGTGCGTCTGTGTTCTCTATGTGTGTGTTTTGTGTGTGTTTTGTGTGTGTGTATGTGTGTGTGGTGTGTGTGTGTGTGTGTGTACGTGTGTGTGTAATCAGTAGTTAGTTGTACAACAGAAGGCTTTTCAGAAGAATGATGTGGCATAATTCCAATTTCAATGTACTTATTAATGAAAGGCAAACACTCTGACATCAACTGCAGTAAAACAGCCGGAAATGCACCATTATTATTATTATTATTATTATTATTATTATTATTATTATTATATTATTATTATTATCATCATCATCATCATCATCATCATCATCGTCGTCGTCGTCGTCGGCGTCGTCATCATCATCATCATCATCATTATTATTATTTTCAAAGTATAGAAAAAAAAACATTGTTTCCGTTCGTTAAGTTTTGTTTGTTTTTTACATTATTTTTCTTTTTTTGTTGTTGTTGTTGTTGTCGTGGTTGTCTTGCTTTCAGCTCCGTTTGCTTTGAAATAATAGCGAGACGAATGCAACAGAATTTTTTTTGCAATATTGTTATATTTTAATGACATAAATAGCCACGGTATTTTTCCCAAAGGTTCGTTATTAAGAAGAGAAAAAAAATGTCTGGTTTTGATGAACGATTTCACAATGTCTTTCTCTTGCCATCGTTGTAATTGTTGTTGTTGTTTAATCGAATATCTGACTTTGTGGTTCAGTCATATGATCAAAATACATTACAACCGTGACTATCCTGTCAGTTTTATCCGATTTAAGACAGTATTTTGTAATTTGAGGGAGGTTTGGTTGCTATCTGTACTGCTGAGACTAGAGGTTCCCAAATATTTTTGCGCTACAGGTTTCATGACAGACAATTTCCCCATGGTTTGGGAGATCATGCACATAACGAAACACAATAAAATGCATAATATATAATTCATTTATTATATGTATAATCTATTATATAAAATCCGTTCTGTCTGTCTGTGTGTGTGTCTTCGAGGATCTCGGGCATCCTCCATCCGATTGCGCTCAAATTTGATATGTAGATACCGACGGTATCAGGGCGTGTCAGGGCGTGTATAAATCTTGAAAAAATTACAAAAATCGATTCCAGGTGAGAATGCGATCGATAGAGCCATGGGAACGTGCATTTGTACGCGCAAGTACATCAGCTGTTGTGATCGATACTACGCGTACGCGAGAAAAATGCACGTGCAGTTTGCACAAAAAAAGCCAGCTGGCTTGAAATAATGCCACAAAATGCAGTATATTTAAGATACCAAAAAGTAAGATGCAAAAGAGATAGATTCTTCAAACTTGGCATGAAGGAAGGAAAGACTATTTCGTTTCTCAAGAAGTTTTTTTCTTTTGCCTTAACTTCGTTTAACAAAACCAAAAAATTTATTGAAATAAAGGCATGCTTAATTATTTTTTAATGAAAAGAAAACACTGATTACTTTTTATTCAACAGATATGATTCAGCACCGTCCACTGGACGGGGGACGCTTTGCTCGTACATGTATATATTTTGTATTTAGCACATATATAAGTCAAAAATACTCTGCGGAATATAGTAGTCATTAAAATAGAAATAAGATTTTAATATCCTTTCTTTCAAGGGCGGTGAGCTGTCAGGAACGGTAATACGCCGGACGAAATGCTTAGCGGTATTTCGTCTATCGTTACGTTGTGAGTTCAAATTCCGCTGAGGTCGACTTTGCCTTTCATCCTTTCGGGGTCGATAAATTAAGTACCAGTTACGCACTGAGGTCGATGTAATCGACTTAATACCTATGTCTGTCCTTGTTTGTCCCTTCTATGTTTAGCCCCTTGTGGGTAATGAAGAAATAGGTAACACGCCGGACAAAACACTTAACTGCATTTCGTCCGTCTTCACCTTCTTGATTCAAATTCCGCCGAGGCCGACTTAGCATTTCATCCCTTCGGGGTCGATAGAAAAAATGTTGGTTGAACACTGGGGTCGATATAATCGACTTACCCCCTCCTCCGAAGTTGCTGGCTTTGTGACAAAATTTGAAATCAATATTTATTCTTCCTGTTTGGTGCGATGATGGTATGCGGCCTGGTGGTTGGGGATCCATTATTATTCCCTGGTGTACTCTGACCCGGAATAGTAACACCTCTCATAGCCCTACCTGTGCGTTAATTAGCATATCACGAAATTGCCTCTCGAAGAATGTTACCCACAGGCGCACCCAATGGAAGTAGGATAGATGAGGCTCTTTAGCTTCTCTCACGGCCCTACCAGGAAGCGCAATGGTCCAGTGGTTAGGGCAGCGGACTCGCGGTCGTAGGATCGCGGTTTCGATTCCCAGACCGGGCGTTGTGAGTGTTTATTGAGCGAAAACACCTAAAGCTCCACGAGGCTCCGGCAGGAGATGGTGGTGATCCCTGCTGTACTCTTTCACCACAACTTTCTCTCACTCTTACTTCCTGTTTCTGTTGTACCTGTATTTCAAAGGGCCGGCCTTGTCACTCTCTGTGTCATGCTGAATATCCCCGAGAACTACGTTAAGGGTACACGTGTCTGTGGAGTGCTCAGCCACTTACACGTTAATTTCACGAGCAGTCTGTTCCGTTGATTCGGATCAACCGGAACCCTCGTCGTCGTAACCGACGGAGTGCTTCCACATTGCCCTACCTATGGGTTAATTATCATGCCACGGAAATGCCACTCGAAGATTGTGACCCACAAATGCTCTGAATGGAAGCAAGAAAGACAAGGCTCTTCAGCTGTTTAACTTCTTTCATGGACCTACCTGTGGGTTAATTAACATGCCACGAAAATGCCTCAAGAATAATGTTACCCATAGACACACCCAATTGAACCAGGACAAATGATGCCCTTCAGCTCCTTAGCTTCTCAAGTCCTGCATTCTTATAACTACCGGGATCGAGGCTCTCGTTGCACCAGATCAATACAGGTTTGAAGGGCAAGAAAGTGAGATTGCCCCTGTACAAAGCATACCCACTTTAAACTGACAAACCGTCGATTGCAGCGAGGAGGGTTCCAATCGATCCGATCAACGGAACATTATGGTTGTGAAATTAATGGCTGAGTATTCCATAGACATTGTATACCCTTAACGTAGTTTTCAAGGAGATTTAGCGTGACACAGAATGTGATATGACTGGCCTTTAGAATTAAACGTACAATTCATTTTTGCCAGCTGAGTGGACTGGAGCAACACGAAATAAAATGTCTTGTTTAAGGATACAACGCAACACCGGGAATCGAACTCACAACCTTCCGATCGTGAACTGAATACCATAACCACTGAGCCAGCATCTTCTTATATGCATTATATGCTTTTCTACTAAAGGCACAAGGCCCGAAATTTTGGGGGAGGGGAGCAATCAATTACATCGACCCCAGTGCGTAACTGGTGCTTAATTTATCGACCCCGAAAGGATGAAAGGAAAAGTCGACCTGGACAAAATTTGAACTCAGAACGTAAAGACAGAGGAAATACCTATTTCTTTACTACCTACCAGGGGCTAAACACAGAGGGGACAAACAAGGATAGACACACGGATTGAGTCGATTACATCAACTCCAGTGCGTAAATGGTACCTAGTTTATCGACCCCGAAAGGATGAAAGGCAAAGTCGATCTCGGCGGAATATGGAACTCAGAACGTAGCAGCAGACGAAATACGGCTACGCATTTCGCCCGGCGTGCTAGGGTTTCTGCCAGCTCGCCGCCTTCACGCACGCATTATAATAATATCCATCGTTCAGGTTGTTCAGCCAACGGTAACACCAACATCATCGCCATGACATTTTCTTCATATGTCCAGGGGCGATGAGACGACAAAACACTGATCTAAGGATATCGTGGTACTGCCTCTTGCTGAACTTTCATTTGTCGAATATA
>NC_043003.1:7901326-7910556 GCF_006345805.1 Octopus sinensis
AGAGTCAATACGTATAGAAGCGCCGAGAGGGGGCATCCCTGACGGACCGAACGTGCAATGTCGAAAGGTCTCGATAGATGTCCATTTACGCGAATTACCGAACTCATGCCATGCCTCTGTACAAGGCAGCTATCCAGCCGCGGAAGACGGGACCGAAACCAGCCGCTCTCAGGACTGCCTCCAAGTATCGATGGTCTACCCTATCAAAGGCTTTCGATTGATCCAAGATGATCAGGGCCCCACCCATGCCAGGTTCGTTAACTACCCTGTCTATGAAGTAGCGCATCAGATGGGGGTTGTCATGGATGCTCCGGCCCGGCACGGCGCACGTTTGTGCGTTGTCGACCAGTTTCTCGATGACAAGCGCCAACCTCTTGGCTAACACCTTTGTCAAAATTTTCAGGTCTGCATTGAGCAGCGTGATTGGTCTAAAGTTATCTATAATGTTTCCCTTGTTTGGATCTTTCTTCAGCAGAGTTACAGCTCCTCGACTCACAAAACCGGGTATGCTCCCGTTTTGCTGCCAGTTGCAGTATACCGCTGCCAGACGTGTCCCCAAACAAGTCTGGCATAGAATTGTAAAACTCGTAGGGTAGACCATCCAAACCCGGTGATTTGTCTCTCGAGCATTCTGCTATCGCTTCCTGCACTTCCGCCGCCGTGATGGCACCTTCGCAGCACCCTGCCTTTCTTGTCGAGAGTCGTGGCAGGCTATGTAGGTAGGCACTGAAGTCCACCCTACGTTCTTGCCCTCCACTCGTCCCGAACAGTCGGGCAAAATGCTGCTGAAAGGCCTCACACATTTTACTTGGCTCGAGCAATTCGCGCCCCTGTTCATCTACCAGTGACCGAATGGTGGCTTTGTTGCCTTGTTGCGCCTCTGCCACCCGGGCCTCTCTCGCGGCTCCAACACCTTCGTTCCTTAGAGCACGCATCCTAGCTCTGACAGCACATCCTTCGTGTTTGGCGTTGAAGTTTGGTCGAGGGCCACCTCGCCGCCAACGTCGGATGGATGCGACGCCCGCTTCTATTGCCTCTTCTAGCTTCTTAACTAGCTCACCCTCTACTCTATTTCTATCTATGGCTAGTGATTTGCTGTACCTAATCGCTTCTGCTTTTACTGCTCTCTTGAGGGCAAACCACCATTTGTTGTTGATGATGGCTCCCGTCAAAGCCCTCTTTACTAGTGTGCTAATCCGGTCTCTGAAAACTTGTCTGGACGGGAATGATGCGTTCAGTTTCCAGTACCCAGGACCCTGTCTATGTGCCTTATCTAAGTCTAGCGTACACGTCACCAATTTGTGATCCGTGTAGCTGACTGTGTGGAATTGTGGACATCCTAAGTTATCCTTGTCTACTGTCCTACACAGTATCCTATCTAGATACGATCTCGACGACCCACTGCGGTTGCTCCATGTCCACGTTGGTGCATTTGGGTGGTCGAGTCGGTACCTGTCAGACAGTTGGAATCGTCTGAGCAGGTCTCTGAGGCATTTGCATCCCCTTCTGTTTCTGTCTCTACCCACGTAGATAGATAGATAGATAGATAGATAGATAGATAGATAGATAGATAGATAGATAGATAGATAGATAGATAGATAGATAGATAGATAGATAGATAGATATGTTTCTTTATTAGCCACACAGGGCTGCACACAGACGGGACAGATTACAAAGTAGAGCTTTTCTTTTGGGGGAAAGAAAAAAAAGGAGGAGTAGATTTTCGATCAAAAGGGATCGTAAAAGGGAAAGAAGGAGAAGAATAAAAGAAAAAGGAAAAGAAACAAAAGAAAAAACGATCAATAGGGATCGTGTATCACAGTGTCATGATGTAAGATGTAAAGGGGGAAGCAGAAAAGGTTTATCCGTGGGAAGAAAAGCCTACGGAAAAGACCACAGTAACCTCGGTCAATATTGTTACATGTTACCACATTTGTTTGCAAGTAGGTAACCCTCTGTTTTAAATTTCCGGGTTCATAGGATTATGCTCAAGGTGGCTTCGTCATTCATACGTGTCATCCTTGCTACGTTCACCCATCTTTTTTTAAACATTCGCTAGACAAAACTTGCCTCTCTACTCTCACTTTCCTTTTCAAGTGATACTTGAAGAAGTTGATGAGAGATTGACCAGAGAGGAAAGTGTTTGTCTCCAATCCTTTCAGACGCGTCCACATTCTTTCGCCATAGCCACAAGGATGATGAAAATAGCTCTTCCTTCCCGTTTGAAGGAAGGAGGCGTGACGATGTTAACGATAGACTCGGCTGATAAACCGACTCGTTCCACACGTGACAGCAGTCGTCCGACATAGGCCCACAGGTCGGAAATTGTTGAACACTGCACGATTGCGTGCAGAACGGTTTCGTCACTCTGACCGCATCTCGGGCAGGTCGGCCCCGTGTTTCTCGAGCCGTGTCTGTAGAGCTTATCCCGAACGGGTAGCGCTTCTCGGTAGCACTGCCAGGCCAGGGATCTCTGGAAGTTGTCCATGGGCCCTGGCCCGAAAGTCGTCCTGAACAGGCGGGTCAGGTATCCCTCGCCGACGTCCAATTTCGCCCCGAGCTCCTCGTCGTACCTCCCCTCCACTAATCCCCTATAGAATGCTTTGGTTGTGTTGAAGTCACTCAAGGTCGACCCGGGACGGTATAGTTGCTTGAGAACAACGCGACACTCGCGGTGCCATTCGGCCTTCTTCGGCCACTTTTTGATCCACGACTGCAGTTCGGTCATGGAGACGAGCTGCGGGAAAGCGTGCCTCACAAACGGCGACCACACCTGTTGACCGTCGTCTACATAGAGCCTGAGATGTTGCTGTCTCAGCGTGTGTGTGCGCATCATCAACCACGATAGATAGATAGATAGATAGATAGATAGATAGATAGATAGATAGATAGATAGATAGATAGATAGATAGATAGATAGATAAATAGATGTGTGTATGTGTGTTTGTATGAGTGTGTGTATGGAGAGAGGGAGTACATAGTGTCAGATAGTCAGATGGATGCATACATACATACATACATACATACATACATACATAAATTGTATTTAACAGCGCAAGTATGGAGACAAAGGCGTAAAGACAAAAGCAAAGATAAAACAATGGTTTACATTTTAAACCAGTTCTTTAATATTTCTTTTGTGAGAAAATGTGATTTTCTAGAAAATGGAGAACGTGCTGATATCATCTGCGCAAATCAAAATATCTAAGCAGATATTTTCAGCCTTTAACATTAGTGAGAACAAAATATTTCTCCGTGGATGTTCAAAGTAATACTTTTAGGATTACTTTGGCAGGAACAGTTGATGGACATTTTATGAAAATCTAGACAAAACAGACTAGAGCGGGTCTGGTCTTTAAACGCAAATAATACAAGCAACGAACATGTTCCAGTCTTAGTGGATCTTCTCAGCGAAGGAGATTCTACTAAGTCGGCAAAATTAAAATCAACAAATAATTTGTGTGTGTGTGTATGAGTGTGTTTATATGTATATACCTTATGTAGTGTTATAGATTATAAGTAACAATAATATACAAATAAAATTACCGTGTGGCCTCACTAGGTGTTATAGTAAATTGAAAATTACCAATTAACTGAGATTATCAATAGACTAACCCTCTTTATTGGAGCTGAAAATATAAAGACACCAAGTAAGGGAGGAAACTCTAATTTGTTGACTGAAATTTTTGACAAACAAAAAGTAAGAGTGAATCGGAGCCAACTGATGAAAGCAATGAAGATGTTTCAAAGTATATCCTATTCAGATTAATTTTACCCCGCCCTCAAAACAGGTGGCCGAAATAGAGTTCCTCCGAAGGATATCTGGAGCAATGCTGCCCGACAGGTTGCGTACTTCGAGTCACTACTTCTATGCTTTGAGAAGTCTCAGTTCCTCTACTATGGACATGTGATTAGAATTTCGCAGAAAAGAATTGCAAGCCGGGTCAACTGGCAGGAGAGCAAGAAGGAGACCAAGAACTGACAGTTGGATAATACCCATTGCCTCAGTTGGTCGCACTTGTAGAGGCACATGGCCTAGTGGTTAGAGTAGCGGATTCGCGGTCGAGGGATCGCGGGTTCGAATCTCAGACCGGGTGATGAGTGTGTTTATGAGCGAAACACCTAAGCTCCACGCGGCTCCGGCAGAAGGTAATGGCAAACTTCTGCTGACTCTTTCGCCACAACTTCCTCGTCCAGGTGGGAAACCTATACGCCGATGAAACCGGGAAACCGGCCCTTATGGGCCAGGGATGGCTCAAGAAGGAACAAACAAATAACATTGGTCGCAGTTGGGATCCAGCCAGGAAGGTAGTGACAGTTGTTTCTGATTGGACCCTATAGAGGTGGTGCTTTGGGAGCTAATGGACGAATGAATGAATGAATGAATGAATGAATGGATAGATGGATGGATGGATGGATGGACGGACGGACGGACGGATGGATGCATATATGCATGCATGAATGAAACGATGGAAAAACAGTAAACCTAGCAATAAATTTGATTAGTTGTAAACATAGTTATCAGTGAACTAAAGAAAAATCTTGTAGACTGTCCCTAAATTTATGCTTGTCAGAAAAGTCGGTCAGACGCGACAGAAGCTGAAAAGCGTAAAATTCGCTTTATTTATTTATTTATTTATTTATTTTGTAGTCTCAACGAATTCCGCATAAGAGCTCAAACATTTCGAAGTTCAACATTAAAAGAAAATTCAAGTTAAACTGACACAAGCTGAGTATAATATTAAGAATGCTGGAATAAAATCTCTTTGAATAACCAATATTATGTCTTTTTTCTTTGCATTATGACAGTAAAGATAGTAAAGAATTCTACGAATATTAGAAGTGCAAAAATATATTCGAAATTATTGATTTTGCGGTTTTCCGGCTTCTGTCAGATCTGTCGGGTGTTTTTTTTTTTCTTATTTCGATCAGTATAAAAAGAGGCACAATCCGCTGCAATGCGAAGAGGTGGCTGTTGGTAATGTTCTATTTTCGATGTGATGTCATGACTTGTCTCTGATCTTACATCATGAGGGAATTAAGTAAATTTTTTTTTTGTCTGGCTGATGTCTACACTTCTTGCCTAAAATCCGTATGTTAGAGAGGATATAAAGATATACTATCCGTCAGTCTTCTAGGAATTTATTGTGAATTACTGTTACGTGACTCGTTTTAATCCGGAGAACTGGTCATGTATTTGTGCGTGCGTGCGTGTTTGTGTTTGTGTGTGTGTGTGTTTGTGTGTGTGTGTCTTTCTGCCTAAGTATACCATTTATAATTTTTATTCACATAACTCCGAAAGGAACACACTGCCCAAAACTATATAAGGACAGAAAATATTAAAAAATAAAGTAGTCTATCATATATATATATATATATATATAATATATATATATATATATATATATATATAATATATATATAATATATAATTATATATGTCTGTGCGTGTATGTGTATATATATATGTATGATTGTTGTATGTCATTGTTCAGTTTCATTCAACTTCTCTGCCATAAGGAGGAGCCAGGTTCAAACCCAGATCCAAGATTCCTTCGTTGTAATTTCAACAACATCAACAGGGTATTTTTGTGTGTAGGTATGTATGTATGTATGGTATGTATGTATTATGTATGTATGGTTGGTATGTATGTATGTATGTATGTATGTATGTATGTATGTATGAACTCTTGAGAGTCAACGGCCATCCAATAAATGTCTTAAGGCTGTATCATGCGCGGGTACATAGAAATAATCGGACTGAATACCCGATCGCGCGGTTAAACCATTGGGAGTGAAGGACTCCTAGCCTTTGTTAGGGCATCCTTCTAGGAGAAGGTAACTCAGGTAACTGGGATAACTCCGACATAAAACCTGCGGCTCAGTGGTTACCGATGATGTTGACGTGTTCTTCTTTTCGGATTATGGCTGCTGTTGCTTCGTGAGTGGGATTGACTCAGTGCACAGCCTTTCCTCACTTTAAAAAAAATCTTCTCGCACAGGCATTGCATGATAACAACATTGATTAAGCTTCGTGCAATAGCCATACTCGATAACGAGGGGGCAGCCACCATGTATGTATGTATGTATGTATGTATGTATGTATTTATGTATGTATGTATGTATGTATGTATGTATGTATGTATGTATGTATGTATGTATGTATGAATGTATGTATGTATGCATGCATCAAATCTCTTTACTAGGATTTATATTTTCTGAGGTATAATTCTCCGAACGTGAAACTTACTGGAATTTCATAAATGCACACCATTGTGTTATAAACGTTCCATATAAGCAGTGATATTAATGATTCGTATCGTTTTCTTCACAGTTAAAATCAATTCTGTTATTTTGACGAAAAGAAAGATTTCATAACAAAAATCATTTTTTTTTTCCAAACTACATGACAAACAATATGGATGATCGGGATCAGGTGAAATTTCTTTTCCTTTAAGCAACTTATTTCAGTGGCTTATATATTATGAATCCAGTTCAAATCAAGAATTCAGAGACACACAGACGCACACACACTTACGTATGTGTGTGCATGTGTGCGAATATATATATATATACATATAAATTCAGCAAAACAATTTAGATTCAAATGAATATGGTACTTAATTTAGATCCACCAGAATGTTTATGGGTAATACCATAAAAATTCTGGTGCATATACATACATATATGTATATATATATATATATATATAAACGCTTTCGGTGCGAATATTTTTTTTCTATACGGTACCGTTTTTACAGTCCTGTAAATAATAATAATGGTATTTTCATATAAGCTTAAACCTTATGATCGATCACCATGGATTGTCTAAGGAAAATAGTCTAATAAAGGGGCATATAAGCCTTCTTCTTTCTGTCGAGGGCTTATATGGCCCTTTATTAGACTATTTTCCTTAGTCATTGCACGGTTATCGCCATAAGCTTTAAGCTTATATAAAAATACCTTATATATATATCCTTTCCTGAGCATCCAATAACATTATACTTGTTCCACGTCCTCGCGTTGTTGTGCTTTCTCTTTGTTCGTGTTTGGATTAACTATATATATATATATATATATATATATATATATATATATAATATATTATATATATACATTGAATGTACATGTGTGTATATATATGTGTGAGTGTACATACATAATACCTACACACACTCACACTTGCAGGCAAACACACACACATATTTCGAAACATATACATACAAGTACGTATGTACATAAATCTTCCTTTTGCTTGATTTTGATCTCTCTCTCTCTCTCTCTCTCTCCTCTCTCTCTCTCTCACTCATTCATTCGTTGGCTCTCTCTCTATCTATCTATCTATCTATCTTTCACTCACTCATTCCACCCCTCTGTCTGTGTGTCTCTCTCTCTCTTTCATTCGCTATTTCTCTCTCTTCCTCTAATATAATTCTTTCTGTCAGTTTCATGCTATACATGTATGTGCATGAGTGAGAAAGAGGGGATGAATACGTGCGTGTATGTGTGTGTGTGTGTGTGTGTGTGTGTGTGTGTTGTGTGCATGTGTGTGTGCGTGCGTGTATTTATCGCCATAAGTCATACTTTTTTCTGTATTTCTCTAACACACTCGAATTCGTTCTCTTCTTCTCTCTCTTCCGTATCTCCGTATTTCCCTTTCATTGGACATTTCGCATCAGTTTTGGAGTCTCTCATTATTTATTTGTTTATTTATCAATTCTTGATTTCATCGTTGTTTCCAAACCGCTGAAATTCTGGTGATTAAAGGAAAAGAATTTTCACGTGATCATATATTTTGTTCGTTCGTCTTGTTGATTCAAAACGACAGTTTTTGTTGCCAATGTTTCCTTGAAAAACGATTGCATTGATTTAGCTATCAAGAAAACTATACGAACCATTTATATTTCCTTGGATAGAGAAAACATCCTTTACTTACAGTAGACTAACTTTCATAACACAATGATATAAATTTTGAGGCAGCCATGACAATTGATTTTATTCTGATTTCACTTACACGTGACTGACGTTGTAGAATGGCTAGGATGGGCTTGTTAAATTGTCAGTCTTTCTTTTCATGAATGCTATAATTGTATATTCCATTATTAGTATCCTTACTGAGTTTTAGACCAAAGCATCGAAATCTAAATGCATCCAACTCCGCTTCAAATTTGATGCTAAAGGCATACAGATCCCTTCTTACATTGAAGTACGCCATTGGCATTCCAAGTACGCTGTTTAATTTCCAACAGAAATTTCTTAGCTATTCACAAAGCCTGATTTTTTTCTGATGCAGAGGAAGTAGACGATTTGATCGAATTGATCGACTCTGACACCGGATTGTTTCTTTATTTTATTGGCCCCGTGGGGATGAAAAACAACTGAGAACTAAAGTTATCGTAACTTAATCTACTGCAGATATATACCGTAAATTGTTGCTGATAATCTCCAAAGTGCAATTCTGGAACAGTCTAGCGAGAAATGAAGAGCCTTGTCCAAGGGCAAAACGCGATGCCCAGCCGTGAATCGAACCTATGGTTTAAGGATTGTGAGCCTAACAACATAACCATTAAGCTACACGCCTTCACAATTCCTTCCTCCAGTCTTCATTCATTTTCTCTACCCAATATACCCGGAATAGTCTTGGTGGTAGAGACCTCCAGGCGCCTCCTCCTTTTTAGAGTCTTATCAGAAGCAACAGTCTTTACATCTTGCAGCTGGATTCCCAAGAATGACCAACTGTGACTGTGAGCATTATTCCGCCATTTAATTTTGGGCTTATTCCTACGTCTCCTGCCAGTTGGCTCGGCTTGAGGAATCCGTCTTGTGATTCTTTCCTGCGACAATCCAATCGTGTCATTCGTACCAAACAAAAATCCCAGATCTCACTATCAATAAACCAAACAGAAACACAACGCATACAGCTTTGGCGATACCTTCGATAAAATCGTCACCACAACAACAACAACAGAACTTCTCCGCTACCTCTCCATTTTTGCTTTCACCAATATTCAGACCTATCAATGATTTATAGGTACACGGTGGGGGGAGGTGGATGTAACAGATTTACCCCCCCCCCCCCCCAGAAACTGCTGACCTTGGGTTTGATGGAGGATGATGAAAGAGCAAAACCCCACAGAATATTGCATGTAGACCCATTACCCTTTTTTCGTGTCTTTTCCATGTCATTGTTTGTTTACATCTGACATCTCGGACACGGAACGTCGTTGCAA
>NC_043003.1:7910656-7933156 GCF_006345805.1 Octopus sinensis
GGTGTGACTCGTATTTAACGAAATAGAGTACACACTGTTGTGAAGTAGATTGGAATAATAGATGATATCTTATTCAAAACTAAGGCAGCGAGCTGGCAGAAACGTTAGCACACCGGGCGAAATGCTTGGCGATATTTCGTCTAAGTTCAAATTTCCGCCGATGTCGTCTTTGCATTTCATCATTTCGCGATCGATAATTTAAGTACCAGTTGCATACTGGGGTCGATCTACTCGACTAGCCCCTCTCTCAAATTTCAGGCCTTGTGCCTTTAGTACAAAAGATTATTATTGAGAGAAAGGCAGCGAGCTGGCAGAATCGTTAGCACGCCGGGCGAAATACTTAACAATGTTTCGTCTGCCGCTACGTTCTGAGTTCAAATTCCGCCGAGGACAACTTTGCCTTTCATCCTTTCGGGGTCGATTAAATAAGTACCGGTTACGCACTGGAGTCGATATAATCGACTTAATCCTTTTGTCTGTCCTTGTTTGTCCCCTCTGTGTGTAGCTCCTTGTGGGCAGTAAAGAAATAGGTATTTCGTCTGTCTACATTCTGAATTCAAAT
The DNA here is from genome assembly GCF_006345805.1 of Octopus sinensis. Classification (NCBI taxonomy): domain Eukaryota; kingdom Metazoa; phylum Mollusca; class Cephalopoda; order Octopoda; family Octopodidae; genus Octopus; species Octopus sinensis. The sequence continues at coordinate 7,911,219 of NC_043003.1, forward strand.
TTCCGCCGAGGTCGACTTTGCCTTTCATCCTTTCGGGGTCGATAAATCAAGTACGAGTTGCGTACTGGGGTCGATCTAATCGACTGGCCCCCTCCCTCAGGTTTCAGGTCTTGTGCCTAGAGTAGAAAAGTATATTCTTATTCAAATCTGTGACTGCATACGACTCTTTGCATCCGAGGGTTTAGAACGAGAATTTCCAGATACTGCGTCAGTATTTGAGATATATTTTGCTCTTTAGAATAAACTAGCAGTATCGCCCGCAGTTGCTCGGGTTTGTAAGGGAAATAACTATATAAGCATTTTTAGAGATGTAAAGTATAATAGCCATCTCAATATGGCTAACCACAAAGGGGGGGGTGTTACTGTAGCTTTTTACGTTCTGAGATTTAATAATACATCTTTAGAGAGTTACTTCCGTTATATAACAGCAAAAAAATGTATTAAAAATGGGAAAAAATGATGGTAAATTTTTTTTTAAATCGTAGACTCATTGTAGACGTGCGCTAATACCCAGAAGGACTCGATATGAATCACGACTATAAGATACCCGGTTTCGGTTTAACTGCACCGCAAAATGTGGGAGTAGTTAGGAATCTAAATCGTAGGAGATAGACACACAGCTTCACTTTTATATATAAAGATATACTACCAGACGAAATTACAAGACTTAATAATATAATAAAGAATAACAATAATTTTTATGTTCAGTGCGCTGTTGCATACTTACGGTTTATACATTGAATCGTCAATTTTTGTTATTCATTTCGCATTATAAATTTTAAATGTTTCCTTCGTTCTTTTATGATTTTGTATCTCTTTTTGCAGGTATTCATTTATGGTCTGGTTGTTATGTAACGAATTATAAAATTGCTTCATATTTATTATTAATTGGAAATATACCTCATATATTCTCATTTAAATATTACATCTATATTCATATATCTTTCTCCTGTACATACGAGTATGCGTTGGCATCAGTGTGTGTACTTGTTTATTAGTCGGGTTGCATCGGTGTGTATGTATAAATAATTTTAATATACATATGTGTAGACTGTGCTAAGTGAGGGCATGTGCGTTGGTGCTTATGCATGAAAACAGGATGCTTCTACACATGATTAACTACAGGGGGTAATTTTAAAATCTGTTGGGTTTAAACACATTAAATATATGATAATAGAATGAGAGTTCCGGTAAAAATACCGATGTGGAAGTAATTTTAATTATGAATATTGCCTAGAAAGCAGTAAATATAATCCTTAAACATGGTTATTAATATTAATTTCTTTACTCATCGTCCTTCAACTAATTTGATTTTGCTCCTTTTTTTCCGAAAGTCGGTTCAACTATAACTTCCGGCAGAAACGTTATGCAATATACTTACATGGAACATACGTACTTATATATATTATATATATATATTGATATATAATATATATATATATAAATATATATATGTGTGTGTGTGTGTGTGTGTGTGTGTGTGTGTGTGTGGTGTGGGTGTGTATATATAATATATTACCATAACACATATATACACATACATACATACATACATACATACATACATACATACATACATACATACATACATACATACATACGTACATACACACATACATACATATATTCATATCACAGCCAATTTAATGCTCTAAATTAGGTCCATTAATAACGAGCTAATAGCGCAACGTTCCATAAAGTCTGATGTAGATTATATAAATCTGATATGATCGTAAAATTATACAATACTTAGATAAATTTATTACAAATTATTATTAATTACACACACGAAACTTCAATGTTTGCCATTTTCGTAAAACATTACGCTAATAAAATGACTTTAACATAAACACCAGCATATATAGAAATATAGTCATCAGTCAGTCATTTAATTAGCTTCATAAAAAAGTGTTAGACTGTCTATATGCAATCCAATTTTGTATTAACTCATTATAAAATTTAAACGACCACAGAATTATTATTCTAGAATTATGACCATCATACAAGCATGTATGCATAACTATATAAACAGTGTAAAGTAGAATAATATGTACTAAAAGAACACTGTTGCCGATGTTATAATTTAATATCCGCTAAAGTGTTATAAACTATATAAATATAGGGCAGTAATTAATCCTGAAGAAAAGCAATGTGTTTTATTTACATTATTTACATTTGACGGATATTTGTCCATCTTGTTTATTGTTAACACAACGTTTCGGCTGATATACCCTCTAGCCTTCATTAGGTGTCTTGGCGAAATTTCGAACCTGAGTTCTCATTCCTAAGGTATTTTTCGATGTTGTTGTTGTTGTTATTATTATTATTATTATTATTATTATTATCATTCAGTAGTTTTATTTTTATAGCGTGCTTTCACTTCACTACCGAGCGCAGCTCTGTGTGCCTTAGGTATGTGCTGTGATTTGTTGTGATGCTCTGATGGTTATTGTATGGAAAGTGTTCTGCGTAGGATGTGTGCAGTGCCTAGTAGTGCAATTTTCTGTATGTTATATGTGTTTGTAAGTCCTGGTGTTTTTGTTATGTATTTGTCTGAATATTTTTTTATCATGCCTAATGCACCTAGTATGATAGGAATTGTTTCTGCTTTTAGATTCCACGTTCTGGTTACCTCTATTTCCAGGTCTTTGTATTTTGAAAGTTTCTCCATTTCTTTTAGAGACACGTTGTCATCTGCCGGTATTGATACATCAATTAGAAAGCATTTTTTTCTTCATGATCTCTGACTACTATATCTGGTCTGTTGGCCTTAATTTCTCTATCTGTGTGTATCGGCATATCCCAGAGTATGGTTGCTTTCTCGTTTTCTGTGACCTTTTCTGGTGTGTGCCTATACCATCTTTTTTTTTTTGTTTTATTCCATAATGTTGGCATAGCTTCCAGTGTATATAGGTTCCAACTCTGTCATGTCTGTGAATATATTCTTCTTCTTCTTAGCCAGGACTGGGCAGCCAGAGATAATATGATTTATTGTTTCTTGTCCATCTCCACATATTCTGCAGTTACTTGTTATATTTCTTTTCATTACATGTTTTTGGTAATTTCTTGTGGGCGGGGAGGCTTTGGTCTTGTGCTGCAATTAAAAATCCCCCTGTCTCTGCTTTGAGTCCTGAGCTTCTCAACCATTGCTGGGATTTTTCTTTGTCTATTTCTTTTGCGTTTAGTTTAGTCCAGTATTTACCATGAAGGGGTTTTTCTTGCCATCGCTTCATCATGGTTCGTTGCTGTTCTATTTTTAGTTTGGATTTCATTTGTTTTTATATATAGCTTTTGTTGTTTCTTCTTCTTCTTCTTCTTCTTCTTCTTCTTCTCTTCTTCTTCTTCTCTTCTTCTTCTTCCTTATTTATTAGTGGTATGATTTCTTGTTTGTATTTGTCAGCTTCCTTAAATCCTGAGAAGAGTTTTTTGTTTTGCTCGTGTTTTGCCGCTATTTGTATCAGTTTTCCTTTCTTCTGAAGTAGATATTTTTGCAGTCCTATGGTGGTTATTTTATAGTAGTTTTCCAGCTGTATAATTATTATTATTATTATTATTATTATTATTATTATTATTATTATTATTATATTATTATTATTATTATTATGATGATGATGTTGCTACTGCCTTGCCTAATAATGGAATCGAACTTGGAATCTTGGGGTTAGTAGCCCGCGCTCTTAGCCACTACGCCACATGCCATGTGCTCGTGGCCTAATAATACGCCAGGATTGGTTTCAGGAAAACGATGTGCTGATCTAGGAATTACTAAAGAAGAGGTAGTCTAGCCACCAAGCAAATCTGGCACAACCATTCTGCCCAGAGAAGAAAGCGGCATTTCGCCAAGCCTACAACTTTCTGCAGCGCGAACTTCGTGAAGTTCAAAATGATTGGTGGACTAAATTCGCACGGAAAACCCAACTGTGCGCTGACACTGACATTTAGGGGCTAAGGGTTCTACGTAGCTCTCAAGCAATTTATGACCAAACACATCGTCCGGTGTCCCCTGTCAATCAGAATGGAACTAGATGAGCCTTCAAAACTAGAAGAGAGTACAGTTGCCATAGGCTGGCTGAAGAGCAGAAAGGCAGCAGGAGTCGATAGCATACCATGGAAGTATGGGGATTCTGTTCTACATGCTATGTATAGAAGCACGGGAATTTTGTCTTACAAGATAAAAACTCCATGAGATCCTCTTTGCATGCTGGAAACAGGGCAAGCTGTTCCCAGCATAAAACGAGGGCAATTATACCTAAAATCTCCAAGAAGTTAAGAACATGTTGTCTCTACTTCGGCATAGAAGTTACTAAAATTATCAAGAAGACTATTCTTCTTGATAATTTAGTAATTTCTATGCTGAAGTAAAGACAACATGTTCTTTATCTATCTCTTTAACTTCTTGGAGATTTTAGGTATAATTATACTAATGTGTCCATCTGTTCTAATTTAATTAAATTCTATGTCTTTGTGCAGCTGAAGATTGCTTTACATTTTAAAATGATGTAACGATTGCATTGTTCAATCAAATGGAGTTGCATGAAATGATCATACTGCATTACCTCTGGATATCCTTGTTGCTTTTTTTTATTTTAATCACTTTACTTTGAAATTGTATGGATAATACCGTACTAGATTCTGGAGCGTCAACTTAAGTACCATATTCATCTGAATCTAATTTTTTGTATATATATATATAATAATAATAAATATTAGGGAATAAATCCAAATTTACAGGGAAAAAATCAGATTTAGGATTAAATCCAATTTTATAGTAAAATATTATATAATATTAATTCGAGACAAAACCACTATTTTGCAAAACAAACAAGGAAAGTCTTAATCAATACATAAAAATTTTAATATAAAATAAATTAAATTAAAACTTCATAAATTAAAACTGATTAGAAGATCGGAAATCCACCTGACGAATGTCATTTGAAGACATGAAACGATTGTAGTGGCGGTTTATTTATTTTATATTAAAATTTTTATGTATTGATTAAGACTTTCCTTGTTGTTTTGCAAAATAGTGGTTTTGTCTCGAATTAATATATATATATATATATATATATATATATATATACATATATATATATTCATATATGTGTGTGTATATGTATGTATATGTATATATACGCACTCATAAAGACATGCACATATATAAATACATACAGATATAGGTATATGTTTGTGTGTGTTTGTATCCACCCGTCCACGTATGTAGGAGCCTGATACATCCATCCCTTCTTTCCCGTAAGTGTTTTCGTCTCCATTAAACAGAGCACGGCGTCAGATCTTATATCTACATTCTGTTCCCAGACTTGAAGTAAGAATTTTTTTTTTCTTATTAAAAACAGTTCAATAATCAACCGATTTTTTTCAAGCAGAAACGTCATCAAATAGAAAAAAAAAGCCCAGAGATTTAAACAAAATAAAACATATCTCAGACGTATTATTATTTCTGCGAATGTAGGCGGGCGCTTCTGAAAGAGATGGAAGTTCCAAGAAGCTGGATTGAAATGGAGATGAAACAGATATATGTTTGGTTAGATGAAGCAAATATTAATGATTTTGGCAGGATTCCTCGTCGCCTTCTGCTCCTCCATTTAAAAATTTAGTTACAATGTTGTCTCTGAATTGACTCCGTATGCATAGAAAAGTTTTCTAAGTAGTTAAATTATTTAAAAATTATTTTTAAAATCGTAGACTCATCGTTGACGCACGCTAATAGTCAGACGGGCTCGATATGAATCACGACTATAAGATACCCGAATTTGGTTAAACTGCACCGCAAAATGTGGGAGGAGTTAGGAATCTAAATCGAAGGGGACAGACACTCACACAACTAGAGTTTTATATATATAGATATATATATATATATATATATATATGTGCGTCTGTGTGTATATATATAAATGACGAGTTATTATTATTATTGCTATTGTTATTATTATTCATGTCACAACCTAGAATCAAATTAGGAATCTTGGGTTCAGTGGCCCACGCTCTTAACCACTACGACATATGTCCGCATATGAAGGCTGGAGAATACATCAGCCGAAACAAACAAGATGAGGACAAATATCGGTCAAATGTAATCAATGTAAATAACGTAAACAATGTACATAACTCCTCATCTCTCAAATATAGAACTAGAACTGGAGTATTAGATAGTTGAAAAGAACAGATAGCGTGACAGCGTAGGCTACAGGTATTAAGCCTGCCGCGAACCCACGGCTCCAGGACTTCCATTAAATACTGAATAAATAGAAAATCACTACCACCACCACTATCACCACGACCACGACCACCACAACGACCACAACCACCGCCAGCACCAGCACCTCCACGATTATCGTCATCATCATCATCATCATCGTCATCATCAATATTATGAAACTGTATAACTGTATTGATAATAGAATGAGAATAAAATATCGATTCTGAAATTTTGAAGTTTCAATCAAGGTAACAATACGTTTTCTTTTATATAAACCATTGGAGCGTTCGGAATTTAAATAACATAATGCAAATATTGATGAAATATCTAAGCGGGGAAGGAAACACGCTGTGCATACATGTATATATATATATATATATATATATATATATATATATATATATATATATTATATGTATGTATGTATATATATATGATATATATAGTATATATATATATATGCATATATATAGTATATATATATATATATATATATTATATATATATGTATATATTATATTATATATATTATATATATATATATGTATGTATATGTATATATGTATGTATCGTATATATATATAAACGACACACACGTTTACATACACATACTGTAATGAATGCATTGTTTTACTGTTGTGAATAGTTGTTGTTATTGTTATTGTATTTCATCCCGAAGATTGGAGAAACGAAGGGAAAAAAAATAAAATGAAAATGAAAATTGCAGTTGAAATTCACCTGAGTGATAATAATCTTTCCGTTATTATGGCGCGCTATAGATTTATCATCTGCCATATTTGAAGGGCTAAAGCGTAAGGATATTAAGAGATAAATGGCGGATAGCTGCGCAGCGTGTTGCTATCGATGTGAAAGAAAAATATGTAGTTTGGTAAGATGAAAGAATTGGATGATTAATATATATATATATATATATATATGAGTGTGTGTGTGTGGGGGGGGGCAGGTGTGGTAAGAAGCTTGCTTCCCAACCACATGGTTCCGGGTTCATTCTCACTGCGTGGTACCTTGGGCAAGTGCCTTCTACTATATCTTCGGGCCAACCAAAGCCTTGTGAGTGGATTTGGTAGACGGAAATCGAAAGAAACCCGTCGTATATGTAGATATGTACATATACGAAGGGTTTCTTGTAGATGTGTACATATATGTGTGTGTGTTTGTGTGTATATGTTTGTGTGTCTATGTTTGTCTCCCCCCACCCGCCAACATCGCTTGTGTGCTTACGTCTCCGTAACCTACCGGTTCAGCAAAAGAGTCTAATTGTATAAGTACTAGGCTTACAAAGAATAAGTCCTGGGGTCGATTTGTTCGACTAAAGGCGATTTTCCAGCAAGACTGCTGTCATATAATTGGAAAAATAAAAGAATAAAAGCATATACATATATATAAATATATATATATATGTATATATATAAATTGTGTATGACAGAAAAATATATAATCCTTATGAACTCACATGACCCAGGACTCTATCTGAACTCCAGGACAGAAGCGATGGGGAGTTGTCCATATTTTCGGAAATTTTTACTTCAAATTTCGACAACCTAGCTATCAAGCGAAGGAAGACAACTCGCCCGGCCATCATTTTTTCAGAGGAATATTTCTTTAACTATCACAGGCGTTCATGTGTTTTTAAAAAGCATTCCTTGTAGAGAGCAGTTACTGTTTAGAGAAACTGAAGATACGTATAGTTCACGCTAGATATGAAACCAATGTTTTTTTCTAAAACTGTTACCTTACACATTCAGAAATATATATATATATATATTACACAAATTGAGGAAATGGAGCCTGTAAAATCCAGGCTACATATGTTTCCTAACGAGCAGAACATCAGAAGTAATAATTACTCACCGGCGAGTACTCCACTTGCTACTTACTCATTAGACAGAAGGTACGTTAGGTATAGGAAGGTTATACGTCGTCAAAGTACCCCAAGTTAACTCGCGGGAGATGTGATTTAAAGTAAGTGGCGAAGCCGGAAGGACAGGGTAAAAAAAAACAAAATTGAAAACTATATATATATATATATATATATATATATATATATATTGGTAAAAACGGTAAGAGAACAAAACAAAGAAAGAGACCTCAATATTATGTAAATAGAGAAGTTTATCTGTAAATTTGACAATTATTCGGTAGCCAAGATAAAACTCTGAGTTTCGGATGCCGAGGTGGAAATCCACACTACCATCTCTTCAGTTATCCGGCCATCGGAAAAACGCTATGAAAAATCCTATAAATATAAAATCCTATATATATATTTTATATATATATATATATATATATATCGAAAAAGAAATGACACAGGAAGAAGAATGGTTATGCTAACCTAATGAAGTTCATAAATCTGTTTTTCCTGCATCTTCACTTTTTCTTATTACTCATCGAATACTTTTGTTGAAACATCGGCATTTTGTGTTCTATAACGTTATTTAACTCACACTATATAAATATATATACATACATATATATACGTCAAGAAATAATTGTTGTCTCGTGTTATGGAGACAAAAGAGTTTATAAAACTGTAAAAATGAAGTACTCAAATGTAATTGAGACAGAGATAAAAATAAAAACGTTGATCAAAGAACAGACATCAACTTCGAGTCAACGACTTTATATATAACACTACGCCTCTAAAAAACATTTGATCATACATAAATATCACCATGGCCTTTCAACATATGACATATACATATGTAAAAGCACAGGAGGTAAAAATATATATGCGAATAAAAATCAGATATATAGAACGGCCTATCAACAAAGTATATACAATCGACTAAAAATTCTAAAATGTGTCATGCTGCTAAAAATCTAAATAAACTAAAATATCAATCGACTAAAAACAATTTTCTTTCTCCTCTCAAACAAAAAAAAAAAAAATTAAGAATGTCAAAAATGTTCATTTCATAAAATGCATGGTAGGTTGGAGTCCAGGAGCAAACAGGGTTCCACAAAATCAAATGAAACACATCAATGGCCATTTCGGGATTTCAATGCCGGGCTTCGATTGCAAGCTAAAGTGCATTTCAGCAATGACCCCCTCATCAGGATGGATAGGAATCTCAATAGCATGCACATATTATTATTATTGTAATTATTATTGTTTTATTTTTTTCTTCTTTCAGATTTGCTTCTATTTCTTGCCGTGTGTCTTCCCGACTCCTAGGGCAAAAAAGCTCATAGTATACGTTGGTAGGCAATTAAACTAAACTCAATAATTCGTTCATTTATTATTATTATTATTATTATTATTATTATTATTATTATTATTATTATTATTCTTACTTTTTTTTTCTTCTTCAAATTTTCTTCCATTCTTGCCGAGTGTCTTCCCGACTCCTAGGGCAAAGAAACTCATAGTGTATATTGGTAGCCATTAAACCAAACTCAGTAGTTCGTTCATTTTTTTTTCTTTTTTTTTTTAAAGTTAAATTAAAATTAAAATACATGAGCAGCAACAGTTCTCACATCGACAATGCTCTTCTCAATACGTGTGATGTACCAGTTAAGACAATCTTTTGCACTTCTTGCAGGGTGGTAAGCCAGGGATCATTCTCATATAATTTTCGGTTCCCTCTTGATCATCCTAGTGCTCCTACGATCACTGGTATTGTAACCGCCTTGAGATGCCACATTTTCTCAATTTCAATGAGTAGGTCTTATATTTTCTGAGCTTGTCAAACTCTTTCGCTGAGATATTATGATCACAGGGGATGCTCATGTCGATCAATAAGCAAACTTTATTGTTTTGGTCTTTCACAACAATATCTGGTTTATTGGCCTTGATGGTTCGGTCTGTATGTACTGGAAAGTCCCACAGAATGTTACATTTTCTCCTTCAGTTACAGCCTCAGGGTGGTGATTATACCACTTGTCGGCAGTTTTGATATTGTAATGCCGACTTATTAGCCAGTGGAGATATTGGCCAACTCTGTCATGTCTTAATTTATACTCCACTGGTGCTAAGACTTTACATCCAGAGATTAGGTGGTCCACTGTTTCAATCATGTCGTTGCAGAATCGGCATTTTGGGTCTGCTCCATTTTTCATCACATTGGCCTGGTAGTTCCGGGTAATAGGCTTTGGTCTTGAGCAGCCAGGATGAAACCTTCGCTCTCTGCTTTTAGCCCTGAGCTCCGCAGCACTGATGGGTTTGCTTCTGGTCAACATCAGCTTGTTTGCTGCGGGTCACATATTTGCCGTGCAGAGGTTTCTCCTCCCACCTATCAGCCAATTGCTCTTGCGCTTTTTTCATTGCCATCATTTTCACCTTCTTTGCAACAATAGTTGCCGTACTTCCCTCGGGTTGTTCAGTTTGGGTATCCTGCACGAGATCAATAGAAAATCTTTTGCTTTCCTTGATGATAGAATGAAGCTTCTTTCGTCTCTCGTGATTTTCCACGAGCTTTAGCATCCAGTCATTCGATATTTCGAGATATTTGGCCAGTCCAATTGTGGTTGTTTTGTAAGCTAGTTCAAATTGGATCAGGCCTCGACCTCCTTGGGCTCTGGGAAAGTAAAGGCGATCTACGTCTGCCTTTGGGTGGTGCATCCTATTAAAACTCAGCAGCTTGCGTATTTTTCTATCTATATTCTTTACTTCACTCATATTCCAGTTCAACACATTGTAGCTATAAGTAACAACTGGAACTGCTAAGGAATTTATAGCTAACACCTTGTTACGTGCATTTAGTTCAGATTTCAGGACTGCATGAACTCTCCTATAACATTCCTTCCTGATTTTCTCTTTCATGCTTGCATGCTGAATACCAGAGCCTTCATTTATCCCTAAATATTTGTATGTCTGTTCTTGCTCAAGCTCTCTTATGACTGTGTCAACATCTAACACGACTGAATTTGTGGTCTTCACTTTCCCTTTCTGGAAAGTGGCCTTGGCACACTTCTCCAGTCCAAACTCCATCCCGATGTCATCGCTGAATGCTTTCACGGTGCGCAATAGGCCTTCAAGTTCATTATTGTCTTTACCATAAAGTTTTAAGTCATCCATATAAAATAGATGGCTATTTTTTTATTGGCAATTTTATACCCATACCCTGTTCTGTTAATTCACTTGTAAGGGGTATTAGAGCTATGCAGAATATTAAAGGTGAAAGTGAGTCACCTTGAAAAATTCCACAGTTGATGTTTATGTTTCTGAGGCAAGTACTCCATTAGAGTGGTATAATTGGAGATTGGTATTCCACAACGACATATTGTGCTTCAGGAAGTTTGAAATCACAGGGGAATTTTAAAGATGTCCAGCGATCTCAAGATCCATTGATGCGGTATACTGTCGAAGGCCTTTTTATAGTCAATCCATGCGGTGCTGAGATTTCTGCGCTTGTTGTGACAGTTCTCAAGGATCATACGATTGATTAGCAGTTGATCTTTGCATCCGTAAGAGCCTCGGCGGCACCCTTTTTGTTCAATGGGGAAAATATCGTTCTTCTCCATGAATGCATATGTTTTCTCCGCCAGGATAGATGTTAGGATTTTATACGTGGTGGATAGACAGGTTATAGGCCGATAGTTTTTTGGAAGGTTGGTTTCGTTATTCTTTGGGAGTAGGTAAGTAATTCCACTTGCTAACCATTCAGGTGTTTTCTTTGGGTCTCTCATAATTCCATTGAGCAGCTGAACTAGCTTACCGTGTGCGCACGGGAGCGATGCGAGCCAGAAATTCGGCACCCTATCTTTACCGGGGATTTCCAATTATGGGCCTTCGTGAGTGCCTTTCTTAGGTCTGCTATTGTGATGTCTTCCATGCTTGTTGTTGTAAATTTTGGTAGGATCCTTCAGTTTGTATAATCCAGTCTGCATTTATGTTGTACGTCTTCTTGTCACTCCAAATCCTTTCCCAAAAGTTTTGAACTTCTTCCATGGGAGGGGGGTCTTTAACGGTTACTTTCTCCTTCCCTATTTCTCTGTAGAATTTTTTGGCATTGGATGTGAACAGCTTATTTTGCTTGTAAAACTTGTTTCTCTTCTCAAATCTTCGTATTCTTTGGGCTTTTGCTTGGACTTTTTGTTTCAGCGTTTCTTTTATTGATATCAGTTCTTCTCTTGGTGAGGATCCAAATTTTCTCTTCTCTTCTTCCTGTTCTGGATCTTACATCATTTCCACATATTAGTTCATTTAATATTGATATTTCCCCTCTCATAAATTCAATCTCTTTTTCAATTTTACTTCTCCAGGTTTGATTTCTTCCCAGGTTTGTTTTCTTTGTTTTTTCGGGGACATACAGCTGGTTTCAATTGCCCTAGCAGAAGCGTAAAAATTTCATTTAACTCAGTAAAATCAGGTTTTAATTCTCGTATTATTTCATTTGTTACATAGTTGCCAATTTGGATTTGTTTTTTATTTTGGTTTGTATTGAGAGTTTATGAAGCGGTCTCTATCATTCATACTTGTATGTCTTACAACTTCAAGCGTATTCAGGATCTTCTGCCTCATTTCTGCCTATAGACTCTCTGTGTTCTTCAGCAAATGCGAGATCTTCAGTTACTGTTGTTTTTTCGTTTTCCTGGCTATCTTTAACAGGTACAATAGAATTTCTTGTATCTTCAGGCCTTTGCGTACTTTGGTCAGATGGCAGTCTTTCAATTAAGCCTCGTGGCGGCTATACTGTTCATCTGATTCTTCATTTCCTTTGTGTCTTATATTTATGTCATTTTCCGTTGCGTGCTTGATCGCACTTATTTCACTGTCTGTGAGTCTGTTATTTCTAAAGATATCCCTCCTCACATTTGCTAATTTGTTCTCGTCCAAATAGGGCCTACTGTCTTGATTCCGTGTTCTCCATATACTGTAAGAGTTTGCGGTGTGTCTATCTTGAGATGGCCTACCTAATGCATAGTAATAAGCGTATATTACTTCTTTATACTCTTCTCGGGTCCATTGTCCGCTTACATTTTTCTTTCTGTGGTGGTTGTGGTGGTGAACTTGGAGGGCTCGAGTTGGGGGATTTCCGTTCAAGTGACCATCCTGTCCGTATTCGGAGAGAGTTTGTGCCAGTTGATGACTTTTTCGATCCCAGGCTGGCTCTTCCCTGGGGGACGCGCTTCCAGATTAACCATAGGACAAGCGATTTGGTATACTGATTTAGTTTTCCTTTTAGTTTCCAAAAACATTTTGGTGCTACGATAATGTTATCATTTTTTAGCTTTGATTGGCTCGTGGGGAGACGGCCATCATTGCCGTTACAATTATAATCGTACCATTATAGCAGCCGTAGTCGGCTTATTATTGTTATTATCTTCACCATTACCATCACTATCATCATTATCACCACCATTACCATCATCATCATCATCATCATCACCATCACCATCACCACCATCATCATCAATGATATTGTTTTATGTGTAGTCACAGCAGTATCTTATTATTGTTATTTTTGTTTTTTTATCATTATCACCATCACAGTAGTGTCTGTCTGTCTCGTTGGCTGGCTTGGTGGTTGGCTGGCTGACTATTATTATTATTATTATTATTATTATTATTATTATTATTATTATTATATTATTCTTATCTAAGAAGAAGAAGAAGAGAAGAAAGAATTAAAAAATTATTATTATTAATTGAGAAGAAGAAGAGAAGAAGAAGAAGAAGAAGAAGAAGAAGAGAAGGAAGAAGAAGAAGAAGAATGAAAGATGATGATGATGATGATGATGATGAAGATGATGATGATGATGATTTTTCACCCTTTCATCCATTAAAGAATTATGTATTAGACTTGTAAAATCACACGGATTTACAGTTCCACGAACATTGCATGACTGTAGTTTAAATTAAAAATGTTACCCGTCTGGAAGTTATCGAGTGAATCTCCAGTGAAATGCGATGTACATATTCACACACACATATATATATATATACACACACACACACACACACATATATATATATATATACACACACACACAGCTATACATATATATGCGTGTCTGTGCATATGTATATATACACACACACACACACGCACACACAAATAGACAAACAAGCACTCACCCCCCACACACTCACACACACATATATGTTTGTCTATGTATCCAATGTGTATACATGCTCATAAATACTTTCGCTATTCCATCGGTTTATTCAACGCTCTTAATTTTCACTTCTCTCTTTCTTATCATCTTCATCATTTATAACTTTCCGAAACCCTAAGTCACGTGTTTTTTCTTTCCTTGTCTCGATTTGCATAATTTCATTCTGAAACATAAACCCCTTACCATTCTCTTATTTCTGTTTTACTTCCTACCAGTTTTATATCCCAATGAAGAGATAACAAATGCATTATGATCATATTAAACAGTGATAAGTCATTGCAGCTATTAAAACATAAAATTATATTGTTCCTCATTAAATATTTTATTTAATAGCAATATAAATGTGAACTATCAAAGCTTTTCAACCATGAAACTATGACCTGGTTTGTGAAACTCTACTTAAACCTCTATTAACTACATATTATAGCAGATATATTTTACTGCATAACTGCTTTTAGGTGAATATCATTGGACAATATGGACGTCGATTATTATCATTTAATCTACAAAAACTGGGTAAGATTTATGCGCTATGCTTAGCTAATGAAAATCCAATAATATCGCTTCCATGTGAATTATTTCAGTCTGCTTGGATGGTCTTTTGTCCTAGATTTACATTTTCTTGAAGCTGGGACTTCTTTTACTAATTGAATATCTTGTTGTTTTAATCTAATTCTTTTGAAACACTTGTGTGTAATACAAGTAGAACATCGAGTGGAACGTAAAGAGTCCTTAAAAAGTTATATTTCTCGTTATCTACATTTCTCTTACATATATATATATATATATATGTGTGTGTGTGTGTGTGTGTGTGTGTGTGTGTGGAGGCACAATGGCCCAGTGGTTAGGGCAGCGGACTCGCAGTTGTAGGATCGCGGTTTCGATTCCCAGACCGGGTGTTGTGAGTGTTTATTGAGCAAAAACAGCTAAAGCTTCACGAGGCTCCAGCAGTGGGTGGTGGCGATCCCTGCTGTACCCTTTCGCCACAACTTTCTGTCACTCTTTCTTCTGTTTGCCTGCTCACTTAGCCAGCAGGGTGGCGTCATTTGAAGGCTAAAACCATGCGAAGCGCATTGTAACCAGCAATGTGTAGCAACATCTGATAGCTTGGTCGGTCACGGTGATCACGGTGATATATATATATATATATAAATAGATATATGTATATACATACATACATACATACATACATACATATATATATATATAATATATATATATATATATATATATATATATATATATATTCTTTGATTACTAAATAATTTCATCTGCCGTTTATTTCTGGATCAGAAAACATCCCACTACTCTAGATTTTGAATTAGGAAGAAGACCTGTGCCGTACCGTCCCCGTTATTTTACACTGAAGATAATGATCAGTGAGCTTGCATGGCAGAGGCTCCCATCCTAAGACAAATTTACGAGAGACTCGAGTGAGGGAATGAATTTATGGACAGCCTTTTTCTAACCACAAGAGTAACGCAAGATTGTAGGAGGATTCTGCAAGAGCGTGACAAATTTCTCGCCTGGTAAGGTTGAATTTGCAGGCCATTAAATCAAGGTACATAGTGCCGCAGAATGGGAATAAAATCGATAAATTCTGTTTCTCAATATCCAAAACTGGCATCGACTCCATCATAGAACAAGTAACCAAGAGCTTTGGGAAAACCTTATACTCAATCATCAAATAAACGGCTGCCATTTAAAAATCCCAAAATGGTCATAGAACCAGTTCAACAAAATTTAAACGTCACGTCACTTCTAACTGGAATTCATCATTTCCCATGACCTCTGACCTCTGTATTACAATTGTTAAATTGACAGCAGTTGAGCTCCTTGAAAGGAAGTTCGGAGGTTCTCTCTTCAAGTGGTTGGGTCTTCCCAGCAATATCAGCAATGTAGATCTATAAAATAACATTTTGTTGTCCACATTCAGTGACCGCAGCGAAGAGTGTATGGTAACATAAACAAGAGTGCAAGGAGTCCAGAGCGTTGAACGTATCATCGGTTGACATCTAGTCGAGTGGAGGTGTCAATTTACATTACTCCATAGGGACCATAGGGCCGCTTTCTAGGCGAGTAGTGGAGGGTGGAAATTCACAGCAGAAAAAGCGGAGAAAAACCCAGTCATTCTTAAGACAAAAGCCTGGTTCGAATGCATCGTGAAATTGGCAGAACGTAGGGGCAGACGAAATACCTATTTCTTTACTAGCCATAAGGGGCTAAACGCAGAGAGGACAAACAAGGACAGACAAACAGATTAAGTCGATTATATCGACCCCAGTGCTAACCTGGTGCTTATTTAATCGATCCCGAAAGAATGAAAGGCAAAGTCGACCTCGGCGGAATTTGAACTCAGAACGTAAAGATGGACGAAATACGGCTACGCATTTCGCCCGGCGTGTTAACGATTCTGCCAGCACGCCGCCTTTGAGGTTTTATATATTAATAGAATTATCGGTGTTTAATATAATTAAGATAATGCTTTTTGACATTGATACGAAACCACACATTTCGAAAGGTACAATTGTTAAAGATCGACTGCGTCCTTGACCTGTCTCTATTCTATAAACTCCCGAAGGATAAAAACATAGAGTCGACCACTGACTTATTGAACTCAAATAAAAAGGGATGTAACTGAATAACAATAGATTCTTGGTATGCCTGCTACTCTTCCAGTTCTGCTATTCTCCAGCACTGAGATCAATAAAAAGTACACACACACACGCACACACGCACACACACACACACACACACACACACACATATTTAGAGAGAGAGGAGAAAGAGTGATTGAGGGAGAGAGATAAACAGTGTGTGTGTGTGAAAGAAAGAAAGAAAGAAAGAGAGAAAGAGAGAGAGAGAGAGAGAGAGAGAGCGAACTTGTGGTTTTCAATCATCCTCAAAGCATATAAATATATTTTAATTCCGCTATTTCCTCAATGCGCTACAATGGCGAGGGTTCTTCTCTGAAAGTCAAACCTATATAAAACCGTGCAATGGACTCAATTGTTCTTCTCGCTGTTACCTCTACCACCGAAATACATCTGTATCTCACGTTCCAGATTTCATCATAAATATTTTCATTAATCGTTTTTCTGCAAACAATATCTACCCGAGATTTGTTTCTCGCATTTCTTCTCTCGACAGTATGAAATATATCATATAAAATACAGAATACATACACCTTGTTATATAAATTATGTGCATCATAAATACGCCTATACCGTAGAGTCGTTCCATTCTTCCACTCTAAGAGGATTCGAAAGCGTTATGAGTGTCTTCCTTAATTAAATTAACGAAATGGGATTTCAAAACATGCGCAAATCGGCAAATAGTTATATAAATGGTAAAGCAGGGTAAAAGATACAAGAATCAAATAGATAAGAAAAAAAGTGGGGAAATATTGAGAGGAATGCGTAAGTATATTATAGATGTAATTAAATAAAAAGAACATAGAAGCAGAGTTATAATTGTATAAAGAATATACGAGATAAATAGGAAAACAGATCTTCCCCGCATCAGTCAATGAAAACAAACCGAATGTAGCACGGAGAGATAGATGCGTAATAATTTCCCCCTCTTTCTCTCTCTCTCCCTCTCTCTCTCCGTCTCTCCCTCTCTTTCTCTCTCTCTTTATTTTTCTCATATTCTTTGTTTCTCTCTCTATATCTCTGCCTCAGCTCACTCTCTTTCTTTCTCCGCACACACATTCATATACGTCCACACAGCCGCACACACTTACATACATACATACATACAAGCATGCATACATTCAGACATACATACATGCATACACATACATACATACATACATACATACATACGTACATACGTACATGCATACATACACACATACATACATACATACATACATACATACATACATACATACATACGTACATATATGTGTGTGTGTAAGATATTTCATCTTAACTTTATATATATATATTTATTTATTTATTTATATATTTATTTATTTATTAAATTCTCCCTTACGTGTTTCAGTTATTTGATTTCGGCCATGCTGGAGCACCGCCTTTAGTCGAGCAAATCGACCCCAGGGCTTATTCTTTGTAAGCCTAGTACTTTTTTATCGGTCTCTCTTGTCAAACGGCTAAGTTACGGGGACATAAACACACCATCATCGGTTGACAAGCGATGGTGGTGGGGGGACAACCACAAAACAAACACACAAACATATACACACATACACACAAACACGCAGACATACACATACGATGGGCTTCTCACAATCTCCGTCCACCAAATCCACTCAGAAGGCTATAGTAGAAGACATTCTGAGTGGATTACTATAGCCGAGGCTATAGTAGAAGACACTTGCCTACTGCCACGCAGTGGGACTGAACCCGGACCCATGTGGTTGGTAAGCACGCTACTTACCACACAGTCAAACCTGCGACTATATATATATATATATATATATATAATTGCAGCGTGGAAGGTGTTTGTAAGCCATTTAAGAAACACACAAAAGCCGTTCGATTCACTTCAACATTTAAGTTTGATTTGTCAAAATATTTTCGTCGCTTTAAGACGCGACCTGTTCACTGACAAAAATCAGAGATGCAGCACGGATTTTTGTCAGTGAACAGGTCGCGGTCTTAAAGCGACGAAAATATTTTGACAAATTAAACTTAAATGTTGAGTGAATCGAACGGCTTTTGTGTGTTTCTTAAATGGCTTACAAACACTTTCTACGCTGCAATTGTTTTCGTTCCAGCACACGATCTCAGATCAAATCATTTGCTATGCAAGTACATCTCCGTAAATATATATATATATATATATATATATATAATATATATATATATATATATATATGTATGTATGTATGTATGTATGTATGTATGCATGTATGTATGTGTGTGGTGTCTGTGCGTCTGTGTGTTTGTACAATATTTCATCGTTCAATTTTATATTTTTATTTATTTGATTATTCATTATTCTTTTTCTTTCTTAAATCTTTTATTATGTCGCAAATCGTTGCTTACAAGTTCCCAATGAGTTTATAAGTGTTTTCCCACCGTTTTTAACAAAGCCCCTAGCACTCTGTCCGTTACGATGACGAGTTTTCCCGTTGATACGATTAGCATACTGGTTTCCTCGTGGGACTAAACCTGCAGGTGGCTGAGTACTCCATAGACACGCATACACTTAACTTAGTTCTCAGTGAGATTCACCGTGATACACGGAATATGACAAGAATGGTGCTTCGAAATACAGGTACTACTTATTTTTGCCAAATGAGAAACCTGGAGCAATATGAAATTAAGTGTCTTGCTGAAGGACACAACGCAGCGTTGGGAATCGAACTTATGATCTTACGATTGCAAGCTGAAAAGCCTAACCACTAAGCCACCCGTCTTCACTATTTCTAGCCAAGAAGGCAGTGCTTGCAATTCAGTGCAGAGCTATAGTATGAAACCAATACAAGGTCCAGTCCTTTTCTGTAGTGTGGTGGCTCTTGTGTCTTAATGATTTAGGGGCAATCTTCCAGCGGTTCCCCGTGCTGGACAACTGAAAGGGTAGAGGCCAGACTAATATGGAATAATTTTTCGCAAAGGTAAAAATGGGTTTCTCTACTGTGAACACCCCTGTCTAGGAATAAATATAAAACGATGTTACAAAAGCATCGACGACAATTCAAAACCAAGATCTGGGAGAGGAAGGCCTGCCCTCCGGTTGTCAGTACACACACACACACACTCACACACACACACACACACACACCACACACACACACACACACACACACACCACACACACACACACACACACACACACACAAATATCACCTTCCTTAGCGTCAAACTAATACATCTGCTTGTTGTTTATACACCTGTCTTCGTCTTCTGTTTTTCTTTATATTTCATCTATATATATATATATACACACATACTTTTGAATTATTTCTTAATATATTTCTCATTCTTTTGTATATTTTTTGTGTCTATACTTGTAAGAAAAAATGTTTTGTTATTAAAGCAACCAGTAAAACATTAATTTTTCAGTTTGAAAACGACTACTCGAAGCTTGAAACTCATATTAAAGTCACTGACTGTAACATTATCATTCAAATAAAAATTATCCAAAAAAAGCCATCTGTACACATTTCTTCAAATATATAATACTGTACCAAGTATCATGATTTTTTTTCTTATCTACTATATATATATATATATATATATAGAGAGAGAGAGAGATAGATATGTTTGTATATTATGAATTATTCTACTATATATATATATAGATATGTTTTATATTTATGAATTTATTGAATTATATATATATATATATATATATATATATATATATATATAATATATATATATATATATATATATATATGTTTATATTATATATATGTTTATATATATAATATAAATAAATATTTTCAAGTGAAAAAATTTTCACATTTTTTCTCTTATGGGGTTTTTCACGCTAACTACCTGATAATTTCTTATTAAGATTTTATCCTTAATTGTTAAATATATATATGTTTATATAAGACGTTCTCCCACGTAGTATCTGCTAAATATATCAACCGTGTGCTCAATGGTGGAGAGAAAAATATCTCATAAATGCAGTGGAATCAACAAGATGCACTATCTTTCCGGTAGGCTTTCGTGCGTCAGCACAATTTGTGAAATACCTCGACAAAGATTTTAAAAAGTATGTTACTGCATGCTATGTCGACCATAAATTTAAAGATATTACTAACGTTAGCACGAAGTGTAACCATTCTTAGTTTTGTGGTCGTTACATCACGTCATCTTTCGAAGGTCAGGTTTTTGCAACCCAAGCATAGACGGTAGCTATGAGATAACTATTTGTGAAAAGAGAGAGTGGATCCATGAGATACAACCGAAGTTATCGATTATATTACGTTTGTGATTAACATATTGCTTATGAGATTAACAGCTTTTCCAAATAGGATAAAATATTACCTTTCAACACAATATACTGTGGTTGGTTTTTGTAAAACAATATACAATACAGGCTGCAGGAAAGACTGCCCTGCGATAAATAATGAGAATACCGTTGCTATTGAATACTGACATAACAACCGACATATTTTCTGAATTGGCGTCAATAAAAAACTTAGTGAGAAAGACGTAAAAACATGTAAAATATGCAGTGTTGCTGGACATTTTAATGTAATGGTGATATAGACAGACTATATGGCTTAATAATGTTGAATACGTACGTACGAAGACGTACAATACATACTGATAGCACAAGTCTGTTAAAACTTTCACCGAGTACAATGATACGACCACTGATATATTTGTTTTGAAGGGAAAAAGGGAAAACAAGGGCATAAGCAAGTTTTTCTTTCAAAATCAATGGGAAAACATGTATTGACTGACAATAGCTCCGAAAACTACGACTTCTCCACAAAGATTATAAATTCACATTTACACCAAGAGAAATGAATGCATTTGGCCAGGTTAGGAAATGTCTAAGTGACAAGCTGAAGCATTCAGAGATTTCACGTTATAAAGGTTATTATATAATACACACTCTGCTTGCAAATGCAAACAGCTGTTAGCGGAATAGAAAAAAAGAAATACGTACTTTGTTATCCTGGTTCCTGTCATATAAACCAGCAAAA
>NC_043003.1:7938156-7943156 GCF_006345805.1 Octopus sinensis
AGGTCGACTTTGCCTTTCATCCTTTCGGAGTCGATAAATTAAGTACCAGTTACGCACTGGGGTCTATGTTATCATCTATCCCCTTCCCCCAAATTTCAGGCCTTGTGCCTAGACCAAAAAAGAATTATTTGTTGCTAATATGAAGCTTTACATTCTCACAATTGTGGTCGCAATGATTCCTTTCCGTTATATCATGCATTATGTACTTTGTTCAAAAGTGTATTATGTGGTTTATCTTTTATTTGCTTCAGTCATTTGACTGCGGCCATGCTGGGGCTCCGCGTTGGAGGCCTTCAGTCGAACAAATGTCGTCTGTGGTTCTTATTTGTAATTCTAGCGCTTATCGCATTCTTTTGCCGGAACTCTTAATGGGGAGGTAAGTAAACACACACACGCACACATGTAGTTATATATAAGCCGGGGTTTCACCCAGTTTCCGTCTACCAAGGTCAGTCACAAGGCATTAGTCGGTCCGACAATTTAGTAGAAGAAACTTGTCTAAGATACCATGCAGCGGGACCGAACCCGAAACCATGTGTTTGCAAAGCAAGCCTCTTAACCACGCAGACATACCTTTGCCTCTGCGTGTAACTATTACATATAACCCCTAAAATAAGCGCCGACTGAGATACTTCTAACACCACGATGTTAATTTATTTTATTAATCTTAGGTAATTGCTTCTCTTTCATTTATTTCAGATTTTACGAAGCATTCTCTTGTCACGTCTACGTTCATTTTTCATCCGGAACAGAAGGCCTAGATTGTTGTTGTTGTTGCTGTTGTTCTCGTTGTTCTCGTTGTTCAATAATTCAATATGTTATATATAAAATTTCTATTTTCATTTATATTATTATTTTATCGTTTTCCTGGTATTTAAGTGAGCGTTTACTGCACCAATAAATGTATTTCCGTGCCAGTCACGTGCCTACAGCATTGTTACACATTTTTACGTTCTGGCTAAATTCGTGTGTATTTGTTGATTGTTATTGTGTTACTATTTCCAGTGCTGCCTTCGTGTGCCAAGGTCTGTATACACGCTGACCTTAGTTCATTGTTTATTTTAATGAAAGTGCATTGAGTATGTGCTCTCTTCCTTAATAGAACTATTTTTGTATCCTGGAGAATTGTGTGAACTCTGATTATAACCTCAAATCAAATTATTTATAATACTTGCGGTGCAGCAAATATTTGTTCTCTATCCATATAGCATCTAACTTCGCATCTTTTTTCTTCCTTTATCTTTCAATTATTTTAGCCATTGGATTGCGGCTCAGAACGTAACAGCAGACGAAATACCAATTTCTTTACTACCCACAATGGGCTAAACACAGAGGGGACAAACAAGGACAGACAAACAGATTAAGTCGATTACATCGACCTCAGTGCGTAGCTGGTACTTATTTAATCGACCCCGAAAGGATGAAAGGCAAAGTCGACCTCGGTGGAATTTGAACTCAGAACGTAATGGCAGACGAAATACCTATTTCTTTACTACCCACAAGGGGCTACACACAGAGGGAACAAACAAGGACAGACAAACAGATTAAGTCGATTGCATCGACCCTAGTGCGTAACTGGTACTTAATTTATCGACCCCGAAATAATGAAAGGCAAAGTCGACCTCGGCGGAATTTGAACTCACAACGTGACGGCAGACGAAATACCGCTAAGCACTT
Source organism: Octopus sinensis (assembly GCF_006345805.1). Classification (NCBI taxonomy): domain Eukaryota; kingdom Metazoa; phylum Mollusca; class Cephalopoda; order Octopoda; family Octopodidae; genus Octopus; species Octopus sinensis. The sequence goes on from NC_043003.1 coordinate 7,939,834, forward strand.
CGCCCGGCGTGCTAACTCAATACTTATTTTTAATTTCTAGCACCTACTTTATAGATCTCTTTGGCCAAATCGCTAATTTACGGGTAAGTAAAGAGAGCAACAGCATTTGTCAAACGGTGGAGGCAAATACAACTCAAACACAAAATCTCACTCACCTTATTTGGTACATCTCTAGGTTTACTTTGAAAATACATAATTGTGAGGATAGTCACCAATTCTTATTTTGCGTGGTTTAAAGTTACTTTTTTGAGTTTAACTTTCCTTCCTTTTAGCCTAGCTTTATGGATTTTTCGGTAAAGATGTGTATTCTTCTTAACGATATTTTGTAGTGATTCCATGTGTAACTTCATCTTCATCGGCGGAATTTGAACTCACAACGTGACGGCAGACGAAATATAAGGCGGCGAGCTGGCAGAAACGTTAGCACGCCGGGCGAAATGCTTCGCGATATTTCGTCTGCCGCTACGTTCTGAGTTCAAATTCCGCCGAGATCGACTTTACCTTTCATCCTTTCGGGGTCTATTAAATAAGTACCAGTTACGCACTGGGGCCGATGTAATCGACTTAATACCTATGTCTGTCCCTGTTTATCCCCTCTATGTTTAGCCCCTTGTGGGTAGTAAAGAAATGGGTATTTCGTTTGTCTTTACGTTCTGAGTTCAAATTCCGCCGAGGTCGACTTTGCCTTTCATCGTTTCGGAGTCGATAAATTAAGTACCAGTTACGCACGGGGGAGTCGATCTAAATGACTGACCAATAATGTTGGGTCTTGTGTCTAGATTAGAAGAGAATATATGAAACGTGAAAGGCGGTAAGCTGGCAGAAACATCAGCACACCGGGCAAAATGCTTAGCCACATTATGTCTATTTTTATATTCTGAGTTCAAATTCCACCGAGGTCGACTTTGCCCTTCACCTTTTCGGTGTCGATTAAATAAGTACCAGTTACACACTGGAGTCGATGTAATCGAGTTAATCCCTTTGTCTGTCCTTGTTTGTCCCCTTTATGTTTAGCCCCCACCCCCACCCCCGTGGTTAATAAAGAAATAAGTATTTTTCTTAATTTGCAAATGGGTACAGATTTTCTCCTTTGCTAATTATGTTCTGCGGTTCATTGTTGTTATGTTAGATATTTCCGTGAGTGTCGAGGAAGCGACTTTACATCTGGGAAAAAGTTTATACGATTGCTTAGTATCCTGTTGATGAGTTTGTCATTGTTGGCCTAGAAACCGATGTTAACGAACAAGAATTATTGAAGTCTCTTCTCGGGAGACTTCCGTTGCTCAGAATCGCTTCACCACTAAGCGAAAGAGGTCTGAATTTTCACGCTATCTATGTTAGACTCATATTCAAACAACTGAGAGTAAACAGGACACTAAATGAAGAACATTAATGTGATAAGCTATATCACATTGTCTCAATGTCCTATTTCTAGGACACTGGGTATTTCCTTTTCTACTTAGAGTAAAGGAGTTTTAATTTTTCTTTTTCATTTTAACCTATATTCAATCATCTGTAAAAATTCAAAAGTAATATTCAGAAATTTAACTACTCTATGACTTAATGGGTTTAAACAGTGCCAAAACGTACATTGTGCTGTGCTGTACTATCTATTTCTAGATAAAATTGCCAAGAAGTATAATCTTTGCATTTCTCTCTCTTCCAGTATTCTGAGATTGGCATTTTTTCTCACTTTTAGATTATACGACACACGCATGAGCACGTGAGAGCAAATGTGTTCATATTTATATTCTTATACATTCCATTGTCCAATCTGTGCGAGGTTGCATGTCGTTTGCTGAAGCTGGCATGACAAGAAATTGTTTACAAGTGAAAGTAGATAGAGCGCAGTCCCATGAGGTATCATTAGGGTGAACGGGCTGTGTTCTAGCGTTGGTTTTATACAATTATATCTGCCTAGAATGATAAATGTGCACCGTTGCAACGTACATTTAAATGTTCTGGTTATCTCGACTGTATAATACAAGTTATTGTCATTACTTTGAGAATGTGTAGCGGTAAACTTAAAGTAATGAAAGATTTGATTGTATAATGACCTTCATTATCGATTATATTTGGGGCTTGGTGGTCTCTATTGTCCTCAAAGTATTTGATTAAGGTTAATTTGTTTACCCTCTGCATTGTGTCTTTCGTTAATGTTATATTAGCCGGGTTTTCCATCCAAGCTGAGCTTGAGTCGTTTTCCTCACGATTCCCATACACTAAATCGCAGAGTTTCGACAAATTAAAATATTTGAAACAAAAGCCATTTAGCTGAAGGATTTCCAATGCACTTATTACTGGTTCATTAAGAATATTAACGTTTCCCATCTCTAGAAGTTAGTTTGGAAGTTCCTTTGATCAGAATTGACTGAAGCATTTGTAGCAGTGTTCCGTGACTACTTCTGAAGAATTTCCTTCCAGCCACAAACAGTGGTACAGTTACATCGTCAAACAGACCGTTAAAATTTTGTACATCTTGAAATTCCGGTCAAGAAACTCTAATTCATGAGTTCAAAGTTGTACACTGAACTCATCAGTTTCTAATGGCCAGCTTGTTCCATTAGTTTTATTTTTCCCTTTGAAAGTGAAAATTGATCCAGCATCCACATTGCGAGGCCTCACGCACCTGAAATAGTTTTGCGAAGCAAACTGGCTGCAATTACAGCTGCGGTATTACCAAGTCTTGAGGCGGCGAGCTGGCAGAAACGTTAGCACGCCGGGCGAAATGCTTAGCGGTACCAAATTCACTCACAAGGCTTTGGTCGGCCCGAGGCTATAGTAGAAACTCTCACCGAAGGCGCCACGCAGTGGGACTGAACCCGGAACCATGTGGTTGGTAAGCAAGCTACGTACCACACAGCCACTCCTGTTATTAATTATTGGCAGAAATACTGTAATATTTTTCCCGCAGTTGGTCTGCATTGTATCCCTATTCTTCAGTTCTTACGCTGGTATTTGTTGTAGAGAAATAATACTTGGAAGGCAATAGATGGCGTACATGTCAAAGCAAGCAACAACGTTCAAATCTTTCTGGGGCCATCAGTAAAGCGATATACAGGATTCTGATGCATAATATGTACTACGAGGCAATTCTACACTACTATCCCCCCCCACCAAACCACCAAACCACCAAACCACCAAACCACAAACCACCATACCACCACCACCACCACACCACCACCACCACTCGAAGTCAAGATGGTCGTTAAACGTGCAAGACAATATAATATGCATGTGACCGGGTAACACATTTGAGCTTGAATTCCCACCGAAATTTCGAACATGAATTCTACACCTCAACAACGAACGACCTCTACGGC
>NC_043003.1:7948156-7965656 GCF_006345805.1 Octopus sinensis
CCGAAGGAGGGAAAAATCAGTAGGAAGTTCCGAGGAGAGGGAATTACTTCCTGGAAAGTTTCGAGGGACAATTCATTCTTGGTAAGTTCTGAGGAGGGGAGGAATTACTTCCTGGAAAGTTCCATGAAGGGGAGGAATTATTTCCTGGAAAGTTACGAGAATTAATTTCTTCCCGGAAAGTTCCGAGTATGAAATATTTCCTCAATTGTTCCGGGGACGGAGGACAACTTGCTTGAAAGTTCCGAGGATGATTTACTTCTTGGAAAGTTTCGAGGATGATTTACGTTCTGGAAAGTTTCGCAGAGTGATTACTTCCTGGAAAGTTTCGAGGAAGGGAGAAATTATTTCCTGGGAAGTTCCGAGGATTAATTTCTTCCTGTAAAGTTCCTAGGTAGAATTACATCCTGGGAACATTCCAGGAAGTTATTCATCCTCGGAAATATCCTGGAAGACATTAATCCTCGGAACTTCCGAGGAAGTAAATTGTCCTCCGAACTTTGCAGGAAGTAAATTATCCTCGGACCTTTCCCGGAAATTGTGGCCCCTTCCTCTGACCTTACCAAGAATTTGTTCCCAGCCTGGGAACTTTCCAGGAAGAAGTTCATCCTCGAAAATTTCCAAGAAGAAATTAGACCTTGGAAAAAATGAATCCTCAGAGCATTCCAGGAAATAATTCCTCCCGCACCTCGGAACTTTCAAGGAAGTTGACCTCCGTCCTCGGAACTTTCCAGGAAGAAATTATCCTCGGAACTTTCCAGGAAGTAATTGACTAATCAAAACATTTCTATTGTTAATTTTTCCAGAATATAATTATGTTTCTGAAATCCCCCATTATTTTCGGAACAACTTAATATGTATTTATGCCTCCGTGTGTACGCGTGTTTGTTTGTGCTCATTTGACTTAGTGTATATCTCCTTCTCAGCTTGACTGCAGGTAAAAGGATAAAGACCCCTTCGGTCATGAATGACCATGGGATTGCACCTTGAAAATTACCCCCCGAGGCACAAGTCCGGGTAAATTTGTTTTATGGATGACTAGCAGTCACCCATGCATACCAGCATCTCCTCTCTACGCTATCGATGTTATCCAAGGGAAAGGCAAAAGGGGCCGATACGGCTTGGCACCTGTGACGTCGCAACTCATTTCTACAGCTGAGTGAACTGGAACATCGTGAAATAAAGTGCCTTGCTCAAGAACAGAACACACAGTCCAGTCCGAGAATCGAACTCACTACGTCATGTTTGTGAGCCCGACGCTCTAAACACCGAACCATGATTGCAGGTACTGATTTGTTAACGGCCAAGTAACTTAGCTGATTCTACCAAAAGAAACCTATAGAATAAATATCGGACTTCAAAGCAGTATTTACTGAGGTCGATTTGATCACCTAATACCCTTGAAGGGGGTACACCATGATGGCCGAGGTCGAATAACTGATAAAAGATGAAAGGATTAAGATAATAGATGAAAGTTGTAAGATAACAGTATGTCCGTGTGAGTAATACATTGTCATCTCTGTCTCAATAAGCGTATATCTCTTGTGTGATAAATTTTACAGTTTAGAATATCACCAGACGACATAACCACATAATGTTATGAATGTCTGTCCGAAGTTCTGAAACCGATGAATGAAACGCAATGTTTATTGCTCTTCGTCTTATGATATTAACCTGGACATGCTTGTTGAAGTTTTGCAAGTATAATGGAAAAATTAAGTTTCTTTGTGTTATATTAGCATTGGGATGGAATAATATATATAGATCACGGAATGGAATAACACACACACATGTATATATATATATATATTATATATATAATATATATATATATAATATATATATATATATATATATATATGTGTGTGGTGTGTGTGTGTATTCGTGTATAAATATATATATATACACATGTTTATATGTTTTGTATATATATATATATAAACTTGGAGAAGAGAAATAACGCGTGCGTTCGGTCATATAGTAATATAATAAATAAATAAAATATATGCATATATACATACATATATGTACATACTTACATCTACATGTATATATACATGCATATTATATATATATAATATATATATATATATTATATATATATATATATATATATGAGTACAGGACACCACAAATAAACGTAGAACACAACGAGAGACGAGAACATAAAATCAAACAAGGAAACGGACTTTTTTTAAACAACGAAAAAACAGAGTGCAGGACAAACAATACATGGAAAATTCCCATTCACCAGCTGTCCCTGGTTCCTCTCAAAGTGTGTTTCGAAGGTAAGGACAGAACACAGTCGAAGCAGTCCTTCCTGAAAAAGGAATTAAATAAAATTCTTTTGCAGAGGGGTTAAAACAAGTGACAAAGACAGGACGTAAAAGCAATACAAATGAAGAAAAAACACTACATATATATATATATATATATATATATATATATATATATATATATATATATATATGCATGTATATATACATGTAGATGTAAGTATGTACATATATGTATGTATATATGCATATATATATATATATGTGCATACATATATATATATATATATATATATATGTGCATACATATATATGTGTATATATATATATATGTATATACATATATATACATACATACATACATATATTCATATTCATATATATATATATGTATACATATATATATATACATATACATATATGCATATATATATAAATCTACAGATACATACATACATACATACATACATACATACATACATACATACATACATACATACATACATACATACATACATACATACATACATACATATGACGATGATAATATATTTCAAAATATTCGGACTCTGATCAGAATTATGTCCATAGAATTGTAAAAATTTTGATTTAACGGTTTTGACTACATTTACACCGACGATGCGCTGTCTTTTACAAATGGCGTTTACATCAGTCTTGGTTTTCGATGGCATGACGCAAAATTCGAAGAAATTGAATTAGAAATGTAACAGCTAACAGGTTATAGTAAACGAGATATTCTTTCCATAGCAAGTGCCACTCATTCTTCCACTCATATACCACCAACATAGAAACACATATGCATGTACGTATTTCTTTCTCAACTACATGGTTTCGAGTTCAGTTCCGCTGCGTGGCACTTTGGCCTAGACTATATAACATCGGGATGACCAAAGCATTGTAGTCGGTGGGCCAAATCCAAAAAGGGCCTTATTTATTGAGTTGGTGCCCCCCCCCACTGCAACTTTAGTTTGATGGTACCACGTTGTTCCTGGGTCTATGGGGATGACATTTTCACTTGTTGTCATTCGGAAAACCTGTCAGGTAGTTAGGACAACATCTTCTTATAAGTAAAGAGGAGTCTCGGGGCTATAAAAAGTGGAAATAGGTTATACACAGGTAAGCATTGGAAATATTTGTCTATTAACGCCCTAGATGTCACTGAAATGTAGGAAATATACCTCTTTATTATACTCATGGTAATGTTTCATTTTCCATTGCTCAAAATTTGAAAATCTCACCAATTTATCTGAAAAAAGCCCATTTTAAAAATGTTTATTCACAGTATATTGACTTTCATTCCGATTTTTTGCAATTAATTTAATATTCATTAAGTTAAACAACATAGTGATATTTAATGTTTATTTCTACTATTCCATGTCAACACACACATACACACAGATACACACACACACATACAAACATACACACACATACACACACGCATACACACCTCAAGCCAAGAAACACAGATGAGGGCAGCAACGGCACACTCACTCATCCACCAAATGTCACATATCATAGCAGGTTTAGTGAAAGTGTAGCAAAGAAAACGTCGGTTCCAAGCATGGCGGCAAACTTCGGACTAAAGCTTGAAAAGAAAGTATATACATACATATATAGAGATGCTCTTACAGCGTTTTGCTATGTTTGATTCGAGACGATATATATATATATATATCATCATCATCATTTAACGTCCGTTTTCCATGCTAGCATGGGTTGGACGGTTCAACTGGGGTCTGGGGAGCCCGAAGGCTGCACCAAGCCAGTCAGATCTGGCAGTGTTTCTACAGCTGGATGTCCTACGTGATCACGTGACCGACCAGACCATCAGATGTTGTTACACATCGCTGGTCACAACGCGTTCGCCACCCCGCTGGTTAAGCGAGCAGGCCAACAGAGGAAAGAGTGTGAGAAAGAGTGGTGAAAGAGTACAGCAGGGATCACCACCCCCTGCCGGAGCCTCGTGGAGCTTTTAGGTGTTTTCGCTCAATAACCACTCACAACGCCCGGTCTGGAATCGAAAACGCGATCCTGCGACCGCGAGTCCGCTGCCCTAACCCTAGGGCATTGCACCTCCACACCACACATACACACACACACACATATATATATATATATATATATATATATATATTATATATATATATATATATATATATATTATATATATATATATATATATATATAATATATATTATATATATATATATATATATATAATAATATAAGAGTAAATAATTTCTATAAGGTTTTTTAAAAAAACCACAATTATTTACTGGTAGAATTCGGTATGTAAATATAGCCGATTACCGGCAGGAACTTCTGTAAAGTTCAGTATATATATTGTATATAAGAAAAAGGGGCAAGCAACAGGTTGCTTGACCGCATACCGAAAAATAGAAATAGCAGTCAAGAAGCTTATTTCTATCAAAGTGGGACTCCGGGCACGACAAACCCTGTAATTCACATATGCAAAACAGAAGGAATAGATAACGAAAACGAAGTCTGGTGGTTATCTGCGAACATCATGTTTCTGGATTATAAACATATTGAATATATATTTCATATATATTTTTTATATATATTTCATATACATTGCATATATATTTCACATTCTCTTCAGCACAGCTTTCCATTGAAATGAGATTATCATAGATTTATCAAATGCTACGTACCTCAAACCTTCTGACCATGCGACATCAAAATATTTGAAGAAAGTGAGCAAAAGCTAAACCTACATAGACGTTTGAATTCGTAAATCTTCCCTCCAAAATTTTGCCATGCGCACTACAAAAATAGTTCCATAGGAGTAGGAACCCTTTGGTTGTCGTAAGGGAGTGAAAAATCCAATTAGTAATATAATAATAAGAGTAAATAATTTCTATAAAGGTTTTTAAAAAAAACCACAATTATTTACTGGTAGAATTCGGTATGTAAATATAGCCGATTACCGGCAGGAACTTCTGTAAAGTTCAGTATATATATTGAATATAAGAAAAAGGGACAAGCGAACAGGTTGACCGGAGTCCCACTTTGATAGAAATAAGCATTCTTGACTGCTATTTCTATTTTTTCGGTATGCGGTCAAGCAACCTATATATATATATATATTATATATATACAAAAAGCAATAAAGAATTCAAGTTATTTAAATGAATTTACTTGAATATGGTACCTAACTTAGATGCACCAAAAAAAAAACCATACTGTTTTAACAATACAGTAATGTGGGGTGATTATAAGCGAGAAAGAAGCAACAAGAATGGATAGGTTTTTAGTACAATCGTTTCATACAAGGACAGGCTTTATTAAAAGTTGTAAAAATTACAGCATATAAACGTGTCCCGTACTCATCAGCTAAAATACATGTGAGTTCTCTAGACATCCTAGTGGTTGAGGCTATACTCATGAAGTAATGTAGATAATTAAGTAACATAAATAGATTTCCAAAGTTCATTAAAGTTCTTTAAAGATGATGTACAGTCTTATCACAGAATTTTAAAAAAGTTCTAATAGCATCACAGAGAAGGTGACCTAATCCATAGAGCACATATGAATTTCCAGAGATATGATGAGGGATTACATACTCACAGAAGACAAATTTATCCATTGTTAATCACAACGAGGTGGGTCTCAATTCCTGCTTATTAGCATTACAGAGAGGGTGAATTAATCCTTTGTATAGATGCACATTTCCAATGGTGTAGATGTAAGTTTCCAGAGAAATGAAGAGGAATTTTATACACAGGCGATAAATTTATCAATGGTTGAACACAATGAGGTAGGTATCAATTCTTGTTATATGATTAGGTATTTGCCACATTAATCACATTACTGCTATTTACAAGAGGCTGTAGCTATTTAACTTATAAAGGCTGAAGGGCTTTCTAGAGAGGCCAAGAATAGAAAGGGAAGGGAATAGAAGAAAAGAGAGAAAATAAGGGAGGAGGGAGCAAAAAAAGGGGGGAAGGGGACTAAAAGAGAAGAGAAAAGGAAAAAGAGAATAAGAAGAAGAAACAGAAAAAAGAGAAAAGAGAAAGAAATAGGGAAAGAAGGAAAAAAAAAATAAAAATAAAAAAGAGGGTTCTAGTTATCCAGAAGAATTAGTAGACGGCAAGTCTGGTTTTAATTTACAGGCATCTAGGAACTAGAGGAGAATATTATTCTTTGGCCAGTAAAACAGTTAATTTATTGCTGTTGAAATCAGCTATGAATTTAAAGAGAATCTAAAGAGATAACACAGTCAGGGGTTTAGGGGTCAGATGCTAAAATCAAAAGAAAATACATTAGGAAAATCTAAGTATAATCTTATCAAAAAGTCAATAAAACTTACTTATTTAATTTATTCATTTTATTGTCTTAAGGAGTTGCCGTTATTATTCATACATTGACGGACTACAGGTCAAATCTTAGAAGATCATTTACAAGGTGTTAGGGGATTGTCTATCATAATGAAGATAATCATATTATCACCGAGGGGGTAGCCTTATTTATTTAATTTTGAAATAGAATTATGGGGCTATAGTATCTCATTTTATTTTATTAGAGTTATGCTACTTAAATTAGATTAAGTTAGGAATTAAAATTAAAAGTTACAATTAAGATTTAAAATTAAGAATTTAAAAGATTATGAGTTTGAAATTAGATAAAGCCTCAATTAAGCAGCGTATAAGTACTATTCATTTCCCTGTTCTCAAAAAACTGATGCAGATATAATGAAAAAGATAACTGTGGTGTGAGAACTCTTAGTTATCTACTTAAAGCAGTGCTATACTAGTAGAAATCAAGTTATATCTATCTATCTAGTTACGGATATTCTAATCATTTAAAATATTTTAAAGTCTTCAATTTAGCGTGGACACAAACTTGACCTAGTTCGATATGATTATTCAATAAGTTTCTATGTTTCTATGCTTTAGAATTTCATACGTCTCCATGGAGCATAGTTGGCAACCAACCCTACTATTTTATACGGAATTGCTCTCCTAACTATTTCCCAATTAAGGTTATAATTTTATTATTATTTTGAGTTCCCAGATTTTGTTTGAAAGTGTGGTGGTACCAGCTTTATGACGTAAGTTAAAAGACGAGATGTGATTTCTAACTCTGGCTAAAAATTAATTGTACATCCAACGTAAAGATATTTGTTATTCTCCGTGGATATGGTACATTTATAGATTACATTATTTTCCCCACATAGACCAGGTGCCGGGCATTTTGATTTTATTCTACACTTACACACAGGAGGAGCAACTTCAGGCTTTGGATTATTCTTGGGTAGATGTCTTAGGTTCCTATTATTTTGATTATCATTTCTATAGTTGGTGCTGATATCTAAAGTATTGCTATTATTTATTGATCCTTCAGCTCATCATTTAGGTTAAAGTCCTACCATCATTTCTTATATTATTGGTAATGTTACTATTATTGTTAGTCTTTTTTTCCGACTGCATATTGCTGTTATAAATATCACTGATATTTTCATTCTCCTTATTTTCTCCCTTAGCCTTATATCTATTATTTCTATTATTAACATTATTACTTCTATTAATATCGGCATGTTATTATTACTATTAATGTTAATGTTATTAGTCATTCTGTGGTTACTAATTTCACCTATGTTTTGATAGTTACTATTGTTGTTTTTATTGTTGGTAGTATATTATTATAATTGCTATTGGTATTCATGCTGATATTATTATTTTTATTTCTATCTTTCCTGGCTAGTTTAATGTTTTTATTATTAATCTTAGCTATTAAAGTGGACATATTTGGGAGGGTTGAATAAGAAATCCTAACTGTTTTCCTAGATATAATTCTATGATATCTATGAGAGATAGGGAAATTTTTTTCCAGAATTACTTTGAATTTGTTCTGATATCCGATTGTATCGCACAGTTGAAAGGGATATTCAGCCATAATATATCTTTTTTATTAAATTTAGGGTTCGTAGAATTACTACTATTCATCTCACCGGAGTTATTGTATTTATTACCATTATTTTTATTTTTATTTGTGTGCATCTTAGGTTTATCTACTTCAATATTATCCGAGTTACCTATGTTCTGGTCAATGCTTCTATTTGAATTGTTGGCCTGTGCGCTAGATTAGCGTTTACCATTAATTTAATTCTACTTTTATTTCGGGCTCGGTCTGTATTGCTGCTTACGTGATTACTGATAACTTCATTATTAGGAATACGTGAGTTCCCCTTATCAACGAATGTAATCTTTTGGTTGTATCCAGCCTTAGTTAACGCCTCATTATAATGCTCAGAATGGGAGTTAAATATATCCTTATTGGATGATAATTTTGAAATTCTTAATGAAATATTTCTTACTAAAGATTCTATTATATTTGGGGGATGATTCGATAATTTCAACCCGGTGCAAACATGGAATCCTAGTACCAGCAGATAAAACGGGTAATATGTATAGAGTTGATTACGATATTTATAGCAAATTAATTAGGAAGGAACTAAACTCCAAATATAAAATTACGACTAAGAACAATTTGAAAAAGTAAACATGGAAAATGAAAAGAGATCATGGAGAAACTAAATTTAACGGATAGAACGGAGCCACTTAAACCGTGTGAGTCCAGGATCAACCTTAAATACCACAAAAAGAACTTCTTGGAAAACCCTTCGGTAAGGCTGATCTGTCCAACTAAGTCGGACATTGGCCGACTTAGTAAATCTATCCTGGATAGTGTTCTACCCCAAATAACCCCTCTTCTCCCCTTAAACCTATGGCTAAGTACGGATGAAGTTCTAAAATGGTTTAACTCTCTAACTAATACTAGTAGTCTGTCCTTTATTCAGTTCGATATTAATAGTTATTACTCAAGTATTTCCCCTATCTTACTCAACAAATCACTAATATTTGCCATGAATCGCTCCCTCATATCTAGAGAAGAAATCAATATTGTGCTACTAGCTAGGAAGACATTTATAGAATTATGGACTAGAGCAGATACACCTAATTTTTTTGATATACCAATGGGTTCCAGTGATTCGGCTGAGGTAACCAACCTAGTGGGCGCATATCTATTAAAATGCATAAGCAAGGATATACCAGAAATACAGGGGGGTCTATATAGGGATGATGCTCTGTTTGTTATCCCTAGTAATAATAAATCTGTCATAGAAAGGATTAGAAAGAAAATTAATAAGTTCTTTAAGGATTTCAACCTCAGTATAACGTATGAACCGGGCACTAAAATAGTTAACTTCCTAGATATTACGCTAGACCTTAACTCCAAGCTACATTACCCATTTAGAAAGGAAGGCGAAATCACGAATTACGTAAATAAAATATCGAATCATCCCCCAAATATAATAGAATCTTTAGTAAGAAATATTTCATTAAGAATTTCAAAATTATCATCCAATAAGGATATATTTAACTCCCATTCTGAGCATTATAATGAGGCGTTAACTAAGGCTGGATACAACCAAAAGATTACATTCGTTGATAAGGGGAACTCACGTATTCCTAATAATGAAGTTATCAGTAATCACGTAAGCAGCAATACAGACCAAGCCCGAAATAAAAGTAGAATTAAATAAATGGTAAACGCTAATCTAGCGCACAGGCCCAACAATTCAAATAGAAGCATTGACCAGAACATAGGTAACTCGGATAATATTGAAGTAGATAAACCTAAGATGCACACAAATAAAAATAAAAATAATGGTAATAAATACAATAACTCCGGTGAGATGAATAGTAGTAATTCTACGAACCCTAAATTTAATAAAAAAGATATATTATGGCTGAATATCCCTTTCAACTGTGCGATACAATCGGATATACAGAACAAATTCAAAGTAATTGGGAAAAAAATTTCCCTATCTCTCATAGATATCATAGAATTATATCTAGGAAAACAGTTAGGATTTCTTATTCAACCCTCCCAAATATGTCCACTTAATAGCTAAGATTAATAAAAACATTAAAATAGCCAGGAAAGATAGAAATAAAAATAATAATATCAGCATGAATACCAATAGCAATTATAATAATACTACCAACAATAAAAACAACAATAGTAACTATCAAAACATAGGTGAAATTAGTAACCACAGAATGACTAATAACATTAACATTAATAGTAATAATAACAATGCCGATATTAATAGAAGTAATAATGTTAATAATAGAAATAATAGATATAAGGCTAAGGGAGAAAATAAGGAGAATGAAAATATCAGTGATATTTATAACAGCAATATGCAGTCGGAAAAAAAGACTAACAATAATAGTAACATTACCAATAATATAAGAAATGATGGTAGGACTTTAAACCTAAATGATGAAGCTGAAGGATCAATAAATAATAGCAATACTTTAGATATCAGCACCAACTATAGAAATGATAATCAAAATAATAGGAACCTAAGACATCTACCCAAGAATAATCCAAAGCCTGAAGTTGCTCCTCCTGTGTGTAAGTGTAGAATAAAATCAAAATGCCGGCACCTGGTCTATGTGGGGAAAATAATGTAATCTATAAATGTACCATATCCACGGAGAATAACAAATATCTTTACGTTGGATGTACAATTAATTTTCTAGCCAGAGTTAGAAATCACATCTCGTCTTTTAACTTACGTCATAAAGCTGGTACCACCACACTTTCAAACAAAATCTGGGAACTCAAAAATAATAATAAAAATTATAACCTTAATTGGGAAGTAGTTAGGAGAGCAATTCCGTATAAAAATAGTAGGGTTGGTTGCCAACTATGCTCCATGGAGACGTATGAAATTCTAAAGCATAGAAAACATAGAAACTTATTGAATAATCATATCGAACTAGGTCAAGTTTGTGTCCACGCTAAATTGAAGACTTTAAAATATTTTAAATGATTAGAATATCCGTAACTAGATAGATAGATATAACTTGATTTCTACTAGTATAGCACTGCTTTAAGTAGATAACTAAGAGTTCTCACACCACAGTTATCTTTTTCATTATATCTGCATCAGTTTTTTTGAGAACAGGGAAATGAATAGTACTTATACGCTGCTTAATTGAGGCTTTATCTAATTTCAAACTCATAATCTTTTAAATTCTTAATTTTAAATCTTAATTGTAATTTTTAATTTTAATTCCTAACTTAATCTAATTTAAGTAGCATAACTCTAATAAAATAAAATGAGATACTATAGCCCCATAATTCTATTTCAAAATTAAATAATAAGGCTACCCCCTCGGTGATAATATGATTATCTTCATTATGATAGACAATCCCCTAACACCTTGTAAATGATCTTCTAAGATTTGACCTGTAGTCCGTCAATGTATGAATAATAACGGCAACTCCTTAAGACAATAAAATGAATAAATTAAATAAGTAAGTTTTATTGACTTTTTGATAAGATTATATACTTAGATTTTCCTAATGTATTTTCTTTTGATTTTAGCATCTGACCCCTAAACCCCTGACTGTGTTATCTCTTTAGATTCTCTTTAAATTCATAGCTGATTTCAACAGCAATAAATTAACTGTTTTACTGGCCAAAGAATAATATTCTCCTCTAGTTCCTAGATGCCTGTAAATTAAAACCAGACTTGCCGTCTACTAATTCTTCTGGATAACTAGAACCCTCTTTTTTATTTTTATTTTTTTCCCTTCTTTCCCTATTTCTTTCTCTTTTCTCTTTTTTCTGTTTCTTCTTCTTATTCTCTTTTTCCTTTTCTCTTCTCTTTTAGTCCCCTTCCCCCCCTTTTTTTGCTCCCTCCTCCCTTATTTTCTCTCTTTTCTTCTATTCCCTTCCCTTTCTATTCTTGGCCTCTCTAGAAAGCCCTTCAGCCTTTATAAGTTAAATAGCTACAGCCTCTTGTAAATAGCAGTAATGTGATTAATGTGGCAAATACCTAATCATATAACAAGAATTGATACCAACCTCATTGTGTTCAACCATTGATAAATTTATCGCCTGTGAATATGAAATTCCTCCTCATTTCTCTGGAAACTTACATCTACACCATTGGAAATTGTGCATCTATACAAAGGATTAATTCACCCTCTCTGTAATGCTAATAAGCAGGAATTGAGACCCACATCGTTGTGATTAACAATGGATAAATTTGTCTCTCTGTGAGTATGTAATCCCTCATCATATCTCTGGAAATTCATATGTGCTCTATGGATTAGGTCACCTTCTCTGTGATGCTATTAGAACTTTTTTAAAATTCTGTGATAAGACTGTACATCATCTTTAAAGAACTTTAATGAACTTTGGAAATCTATTTATGTTACTTAATTATCTACATTACTTCATGAGTATAGCCTCAACCACTAGGATGTCTAGAGAACTCACATGTATTTTAGCTGATGAGTACGGGACACGTTTATATGCTGTAATTTTACAACTTTTAATAAAGCCTGTCCTTGTATGAAACGATTGTACTAAAAACCTATCCATTCTTGTTGCTTCTTTCTCGCGTATATATATATATATTATTATATATATATATATTCACAAGATCTCTTTTTTATTCTCTCTCTGATGAAGAGCAGAAGCTCGAAGCGTAAAATGACTTTCCCACCTTCCCAAGCATTAAACTAATACACCTGATTGTTATTTACACACCTTCGTCTTTTGTTTTTCTGTAAATCTCAACTTCCCTTCCTTGAATCTTTACGTTTCCCATCTTTCTGACGAAGAGCTCTGCTCGAAACGTTAAATCTTCCTTCTTTCTTTCCTTTCCTGGGTGTCCAATAACACTATACTTGTTCCACGTCCTCGCGTTGCTGCATTTTCTCTTTGTGTTTTCATGTTTGGATTAACTTTACAAAAACACACACACACACACATGTATATATAATATATATATATGTGTGTGTGTGTGTGTGTATGTATGGTCAAAAGTCACCACACAGTAAATCGAATCCATTTCATTCCAAGGTTTATTTATGTTTAACAGCTGAATGAATTTTAAGAAAAAGCATCTAACCGAAGTCCTTCTTGAGTGACGCATTTTCCCGTTCGTGTCAATGCAGAATTACAGATAGTATTTATGGAATTCTGATTTACTGTCGGTTGACTGTTGGCCAACCCTGTATATATAGTATTCTCTTTCTCTTTTATTTCTCTTTTACTTGTTTCAGTCATTTGACTGCGGCCATGCTGGAGCACCGCCTTTAATCGAGCAACTCGACCCCGGACTTATTCTTTGTAAGCCCAGTACTTATTCTATCGGTCTCTTTTTTGCCGAACCGCTAAGTGACGGGGACGTAAACACACCAGCATCGGTTGTCAAGCAATGCTAGGGGAACAAACACAGACACACAAACAAACACATATATATATATACATATATACGACAGGCTTCTTTCAGTTTCCGTCTACCAAATCCACTCACAAGGCATTGGTCGGCCCGGGGCTATAGCAGAAGACACTTGCCCAAGATGCCACGCAGTGGGACTGAACCCGGAACCATGTGGTTGGTTAGCAAGCTATTTACCACACAGCCACTCCTGCGCCTATTGTATAAACAAACTTTGGAAACGACGTATATATTCGTATTTTAAAGACAAGAAAGTGAATTTCGAAGGCTATAGAACTGTGAGAACAACAGAGAAAGATTGTGTCTTATAACGGTAAATCTTTATATATAAAAGTGAAGTTGGGTATCTGTCTCCTACGATTTAGATTCCTAACTACTCCCACATTTTGCGGTGCAGTTTAACTAAAACCGGGTATCTTATAGTCATGATTCATATCGAGCCCTTCTGGGTATTAGCGCGCGTCTACGATGAGTCTACGATTTAAAAAAAATTACCATCATTTTTTTCCATTTTAATGCATTTTTTCGCTATTATATAAGGGAAGTAACTCTCTAAAAATGTCTACGATGAGTCAACGATTTAAAAAAAAACTTACCATAATTTATTTTCCATTTTTAATGCATTTGTTTGCTATTTTTTGGCTATAACTCTCTAAAAATGCTTATATAGTTATTTCCCTTACAAACCCGAGCAACGCCGGGCGATACTGCTAGTACCCAATATATCCCTGCTCTTCTCACAACTACAACAGCATTCGAAATTCCCCTTCTAGTCTGTAAAATATGTTACGTAGTTTTATGTTTTCTCATTCCATAACACTGCACGATTTCCATTATGTGTTTCTTAAATATTAAATCACTTAAATGTTATTTGCTCTTGTTATGCATTCGCTGAAAATCTGGTAATATTATCTCTTTCTTATGATATTCCTCATTTAACCGATATTACAGTTATGAAACGTGTAATATGACGTGTGATAAATTAAATAATTTATGATCTAACTCACCACTTGTATTATACATGCATACAAACATACATACATACATACATAAATGCATAAATACATACATACATATATTCATACATAGCTATATATGTGCGAGTGTTTGTATGTGAGTGGACATATGTGTATTGATATATATAATCCTCTGTCGTTTATATATGATAGGGATTATTATATCGTGATAATAAATAACATAGATTATATGAGAATGCTGCTGAATTTTCATATCACATGAGTAAAGGAAAATGTAAAGGAACGGTGATTAATGTTCTACATGTATGGTATGAAGAACTGTAATTAATACATACATAATACATACATACATACATACATACTAAGGCTAACACACACATATATTCGCAGACAACAGACACATACACGCACACACCTCTGTCTCTCTCTTTTTCTCACACAGTCACACGTATAGGTTTATAAGTAATAGCGTAAAGATTCTGTCACATTTTTAATTAAATTTCAATTCTCCCTTTCTGCACAATAAGCTCTACTCATCACTATATATCATTCACTTGTCACAAGCAACCGTTGACGAGGCTTTATTAAAGAAGCGCGAAAATGTTGGTGAGCGAAAGTGTTACAACAGAAGTGTGAAGTTTTAGAAATGGAAGAGATATGAGCTTTCTAATATCTTGCATGAGAAAGAAAAGCATTGAATATTGGAATAGAGGAAGTTGAGTGGGCAGGAACAGAAAGCAGTGTATATATGTATGTATGTTTGTATGTATGTATGTATGTATGTATGTATGTATGTATGTATGTATGTATGTATGTATGTATGTATGTGTGTATGTGTGTGCGTGTATGTATGTATGTATGTATGTATATATATATATATTGTTTTCGTATACATTCAATGCATTTTTCCAAGGAACCTAATGCTCTTAGCTTAGCTTTTCCTTGGGGCTGGCCAGATTGGAGCAATCTCAAGATTAATCAGTCGAAATTGCGAGGATGATCCGGTTCTTGACTGAGGATAAAAGGCTTCGAATGATTCGTCCTTGTTTTTTTGTATTGTCTATCTAGATGATTTCTTGTCCATTTTTGTATCACATAGTTGCCTGGATGTTTTGCGTTCTTGTCCCATTTTGTTTTTTTGTATATGTATATATATATATTGAAATATATGTAGCTATATATGATGATTGCTGTTTCTTTTCAGAAAATTGCTATCTCGTCAAAAGTTATAGATGTGTACTGACACTTAAGGTTATAGATGTGTAACTGACACTTAAGGCCGGCCCAAGAACTGCATGTTTCTCCAAATATATGGCACCGAAAACGAAAATTATGGCCCTGATGATGAGAGTTACACTGTCTGGTAACACCTCTTCAAGAACGACAAATTCTTCCACAGACATGGCCACCAAAGTTGCCTTGCCGCTGCGGCAGCAGATCATCAACGTTAGCCCGTCTCTCTCTTACTACAAACGACTTTTGGCTATTAAATAGATTCGCTGTAGAATACAGTTCTCTGTTGTACATATTGCTTTTAAATTCTGGATGGAAATATTCTGAAATCTCTCTCACCAGGATCTATTGAGCTCTGCATCTTCAACACGCTTTGTCTGACGCATCTTGCTATCATCTTCTCAGATTTCCAGTCTCTAATCTCTGTATTCTGAATCTTCAAATGTTTCTTAACAGTATCTTTGAAACGCTTCTTTGGTTTATGATTTGGTTTCTTATATTTAAAACCATCTGTAAAACAGCTTCTTGAGCATCCTGGTCTCACCGACCCTATGAATACATATATGTGCGTGTGTAGGTGTGTGTGTGTCCATTTCTGTGTGCGCTCCCCTCTCTCTCTCTCTCGCATTTCTTGACCCTCTCTTTCGTTAACTCATACTATTTCCCACTCGTTTATCTCCCCTGTACCTTTCTCTTTGTCTGATTTTTTTTCCAATCCTTCAATCCCGCTGTCCCCTACCGTCTCCCTTCCTTCCACGTGACCAGTGTTCGGCCAGTCATGATCTTTCTTTCTTGGCCTGACTACCGACTGCCAACACCTTTTGTGCCCATCTTCCATGTTCCAGCCTTTAGGCTTTCACTTCATTTGTTTGTTTGTTTGTCTTTGTTGCCGTACACATTCGCTAGCTTTCTTACAAAGGAGTCCAATGCTCTTAGCTTAGACATTTTATGGAGACAACCAGATCGAACCATCTCAAGTGTAACTACCCGAAATGGTCGTGACTTCTGGTACTTGACTGATGAAAGAAAGCCAAGAATGTCCCGTTTTCTTTTTGCCTGTCCTCCTAATTTTTTCTCTTGTCCGCCTTTGTATTTTCTATCTATCCGAACGTTTTAATGCCCTCTATTTTGCGTGTTCCATTGATATATATAATATATATATATATATATATATATATATATATATATATAATATATATATATATATATATATATTATATATATATATATGTATGTATATATATATATATATTATATATATATATATATATAATAATAAATATTAGGGAATAAATCCAAATTTACAGGGAAAAAATCAGATTTAGGAATAAATCCATTTTATAGTAAAATATTATATAATATTAATTCGAGACAAAACCACTATTTTGCAAATCAAACAAAGACTTAATCAATACATAAAAAATTTTAATATAAAGTAAATAAATCGCCACTACAATTGTTTCATGTCTTCAAATGACATTCGTCAGATGGATTTCCGATCTTCTAGTCAGTTTTAATTTATGACTTCATAAATTAAAACTGACTAGAAGATCGGAATCCACCTGTCGAATGTCATTTGAAGACATGAAACAATTGTAGTGGCGATTTATTTACTTTATATTAAAATTTTTTATGTATTGATTAAGTCTTTCCTTGTTTGATTTGCAAAATAGTGGTTTTGTCTCGAATTAAT
>NC_043003.1:7970656-7995656 GCF_006345805.1 Octopus sinensis
GCTTTCTCTCGAATGTAAATAAAAAACAAATATAGCCGAATTTCACTTTAGATAGACACGCTTTATTCAGATATAAAGAGCTGTAGCAATGACTTGGAATACATATGTATGACGATAGGTGGCGTTGCATGCAATTCTGCAGTCAGTTTGTCATCCTATCTTTGACATCACAACGACTGTCAAATATATATATATATATATATATATATATATATATATATATAATATATATATCAAAACAATTTTTTTTTCGTTTCGGCTCTACTTTTTCTTTATCCAAGTTGCTAAATAAACTGTTCAGTTTTTTTTTTTTTCCACTTGACTTAATATTTTTCCTAAAGATTCGGTTTTTCAATCCTAAATATCAACAGGGATCTGACTGCATTAACGAAAGTCATATTCGAAAGGATCGCCGACTAAACATTAAACCGACGTCTCCTACGTAAAATCATCTACACGCGCATATAAATGCACGCATATATACATGCATGCAAGCATGCACACACATACACACATACTTACGGCGAGCAAAAGTCATGCGTTATTTCAGAGATCAGATCACAATTGGAAGAAAATCGAAGCATACATACATACATACATACACACCCACACACGTGTGTGTGCGTTTGGGTGTGTGTGCGTGCCTTTGGTCTAATTGCTAATACAATTCTCCACGAGTATATTATTGTATGTCATCTTTGCGACAATGTCATACTTCATTGGAGGATAGTATCTTGTGGGAAGCCGCTTATGATATTAATGATATTTGTTTGGCCCGATCGAGACTTTCTATTAAAGTTTTAGGGACATCCTTATCTCCTCTGATCTGTACGAATACTTTTTTCACTCCTAAATATTTATAATTGAATGTAAATTCCTTACTTACTATAATTTATTAGTTTCTTTTGCATATTCTTAGTTTATGCATGTGTATGTAAATATAGTATTGGTATATCCCATTTATGTTCATTAGAAATTAAATAAATGAAGAATTTTGACATGTACGAATATTTATTTCCCCCCACTGTACATTTGAAACATATTTAAACAAGTGTCAAGTTTGTTTGCTTTGAATCACTGCTTCGCGCATCTGCTCGCGAATTTGTTCTAGCCTGGCAACCAAAGTGCGCTGCCGATAAATGATACTGTTTCATCTCTTATTATAAAAGGCAGATTTTATCTGCCTCCCTTTGGGAGTTATACAAATCTACAATATAGGATTTCTTCAATTACAATTTACCTTGCATTTTTAAGAGTACAATGCATCGCGTCATGCCAGGTCCAGTTTTTAAAATTTAAACTCCAATTAAGCAAAATTTACAGAAAACTCACATTCTGGTGTGTGTGTCAAATGCTTTTCTTAGTCTGGTTTACAGCACACGCAAACGCACACACACAGTGGGCAACGAATAAAATGAAAGTAATTGACTTTCAACACATAGACACGCAAATATATAAATAAAATTGTAAGCTAACGTGCGTGTGTGTGAGTGGTGTGTGTGGTGTGCGCGCGTGTGTGTGTGTGAGGGTGCGTGTGTGTGTGTGTGTGTGCGTGTGCGTGAGTGTGTGACAGGAAAGTTTTTTACGACGAATATAACACCTATATCCAAGTAGCAGAAAGATAAGACAGTAAGGTGTGATTTGAGGGAGATTTGGCTGCTATTTCTACCATGTCTAGCTGCCATGTAGGGGTCTCCCTCATAGGCTCATACATACATATATACATAGATAAGACAGTAAGGTTGTGATTTGGGGGAAATTTGGCTGCTATTTCTACAGGTCTAGCTGCCATGTAGGTGTCTCCCTCATAGGCTCATACATACATATAAACATCGATAAGACAGTAAGGTGTGATTTGGGGGAAATTTGGCTGCTATTTCTACCAGGTCTAGCTGCCATGTAGGGGTCTCCCTCATAGGCTCATACATACATATATACATAGATAAGACAGTAAGGTGTGATTTGGGGGAAATTTGGCTGCTATTTCTACCAGGTCTAGCTACCATGTAGAGGTCCCCCTCATTGGCTATATATATATACATACATAAGACAGTAAGGTGTGATTGAGGAGATTTGGCTGCTGTTTCTACAGGTCTGTTAGGCCTTCTCATGTAAACTCAAGCTTTCTCATGCCTTGAACATAAGACCAAAGCAGAGAATGTATTCTTTTATTCTTCTGCTTTTTCCAGCCATTGGTCTGTGGCCATGCTGGGGCAATGCCTTGAAGAATTGTAGTTAATGAATCAACTCCAGTTTTATTTTTGTAAGCATTGTACTTATTCTATCTGTTTCCTTTGTCAAACCACTAGGTGACAGGGATGTAAAAACAAACCAACATTCGTTGTCAAGCAGTGGTGGAGGACAATCACAAGCACAGACACGCACACACACACACACATACATGCATACACATATACACACACACATCATACATACATATATATGTGTGTGTATATATATATTGCAGCCTGGAAGGTGTTCTAAGCCATTTAAGAAACACACAAAAACCGTTACATTCACTTCAACATTTAAATTTAATTTGCCAAAATATTTTCGTCGCTTTGAGACCGCGACCTGTTCACTGACAAAAATATCGTGCTAACAGGTCGCGGTCTCAAAGCGACGAAAATATTTTGACAATTAAATTTAAATGTTGAAGTGAATCTAACGGTTTTGTGTGTTTCTTAAATGGCTTATAAACACCTTCAACGCTGCAACTGTTTTCGTTCCAGCACACGATCTCAGATCAAGTCAGTTGCTATGCAAGTACATCTCTGTAACTATATATATATTTTTTATATATATGTATATTGGTAAAAACAGTAGATAACAAAAGAAAGAAAGAGACCTCAATATTATGTAAATAGAGGAAATCTTTATATATAAAAGTGAGGTTGTGTGTCTGTCTCCTACGATTTAGATTCCTAACTACTCCCACATTTTGCGGTGCAGTTTAACCAAAACCGGGTATCTTATAGTCGTGATTCATATCGAGACCGTCTGGGTATTAGCGCGCGTCTACGATGAGTCTAAGATTTAAAAAAAAAATTACCATCAATTTTTCCCATTTTAATCCCTTTTTGACATATATAAGGGAAGTAACTCTCTAAAATTTATTATTAAATCTCAGAACGTAAAAAGCTACAGTAATACCCCTCCCCCTTTGTGGTTAGCCATATTGAGATGGCTATTATACTTTACATCTCTAAAAATGCTTATATAATTATTTCCCTTACAAACCCGAGCAACGCCGGGCGATACTGCTAGTTTCCGATAAAGGAAACAAAAATTCCTTACCTCTTGAAAGTTGCCTCTCTTGATATCTGGTGCTGAAGAAAACCAAAGGGTTTCTAAATGCATCCTCTCGCCCGAAAGACAGCGGTCTGAGCTGACTAGGATATTCTAACACCCTTTTGCCTTAAGAAAGAGCTTTTAACCGCCATGACTCACTGTAGTGGAAACCCAGCACAGATTATTCAGATATCCCTCAAATATATTTGAATTGGTCTTCATTTTAAAAATATGTTTGGATTAAATAATTCTCATATTCAAAGAAGTCCTAGCGTGTTAGATGTAATATATAAAACATTAATATCCAGTCCCCAGATATGTTAATTCTGTCAGCTCATAAACTCACCAGTAAAGGTTTCATCAGGGAAAATATTAAATACAAGATAACTAGCAGGCTATAAAACGAAAGAGATTGCTAGAATACCCAAACTGTTCTACCGATAATAAAATTTCGAAACTAGCAGTGTCTAGCACATAATTGATTAAATATTATGCTATAACAGACATTTTCTATCATGAAATTGTAATTTGCTTGTATTCTCAATACAGATAGGAAGAGAAAACATAAATGCTGAAGCAATTAATGAGCTATAACGGAGAGAAGCTAGAAAATGAAGCGGAGCTCAATAGAAAAAAGGTTGCAGTCTGATGTATATTTGACAAATAGATACGGCAAGTTGTCATGTTGTTCACACACGGTGACTGATATGAGTGGTGTGTCTCCATGCTACTTCACTCTATGTTTGAGCGCATCTCTATTACATACACGGGCACATTTACGCATAGCTTGCCTCATAGCATCTGATGAGGTGGATACGTCACACGCATCCATAGAACATTAAGTCTTTTCGAGCCGAGTCAAACTGTTTTTCTAAAATTATGTATCTTCTACCAAAATGTTCTGGGTGCTACATTCGTTTGTTCACTCCCTCCTATGCACACAGACACACACAGACACACACACACACACACAACACACACACACACACACACACACACACACACACACACACATAACGGTTTTTTCACATAAACACTGTGCATGGCATTTGAATTCAAAGCTTGGTTGTGTTGATAGAGGTGAAAGCATTTCTATTGCCGGTTGGGATTGACGCTATCAACAAGGTAAAATCTTGTTTTGATCTCTATCTTTAGGAATATTTTCCCTGACGAGGCGAATGGATCAATTACGAGATCCCTAACGCCGACATAGAAATAGGGAATTAACCATTTATTTCCAAGTTGTGGATTCTATTTGCACTGTCACCGTGGACAGTTTTTATCCTGAGGAGAAATGATATGAGTGATGTAATGGCTTTATGCATACATACATATATATGTATATATATATATATATATATATATATATATATATATACATATATATATATATATATATTATATATATATATATATATATATATATATATATTCCTTTATTCTTTTAATTGTTTCAGTCATTTGACTGCGGCCATACTGGAGCATTCGAACAAATCGACCACAGGACTTATTCTTTGTAAGCCGAGTACATGTTCTATTGTCTCTTTTGGCGAACCCCAAGTTGACAAAGACGTAACCACACCAACATCGGTTGTCAAGCGATGGTGGAGGGCAAAAAAAAAACATACACATGCATATATATATATATATATATATATATAGTCGACGGGATTCTTTCAGTTTCCGTCAAACAAATCCACTCACAAGCCATTGGTCGGCCACAGGCTATAATAGAAGACACTTGCCTAAGGTGCCACGCAGTGGAACTGAACCCGGAACCATGTGGTTGGGAAGCAAGTTTCTTACTACAGAGCCACTCCTATACACCCCCCTATATGTGTGTGTATATATATGTATATATGTATATATATATATAATTATAGTTTAGGGTATCTAAGAGATACCACCACGCTGGAAATAGCAGCCAAAGCTTGACTCTAAAACCATATTAAACGTTCATACAGCACCAGGAGAGAAGACAAAAAGACAAAATAAACTAGCAAAAAAAAAAAAGAATTACTGGATCATTCCAGATCCCGGATTTCGAGCTCTGCATAAGAAATGTTATGCCTCATCCGTGGAATATACACAGATAGTGCATAAATACAAATATATATATATATATATATATATAACATACGAATACTTACATATATATATATATATATATGCACGTATGCACCCGACTAGTTAAAATTGCCCGCCTAAAACTCCTCGTGCGATATGGTGAAAAATATCACCGCAGTGAATATAATGACGAAATAAATATATAAATTTATATAAATAAGGATAATATATATAAACACACACACACACACACACACACACCACACATATATATATATATATATATTTATACAAACACATGTTTATATATACACATACATATGTACGTATATGCAGATATACATATCTAAATATACATATCTATATATATGTGTACACATTCATATGCAGAGCCAGACATATACACATAGATACGCACACACACATACACACACGCGTATATGGTTGACTGTGTCTGTGTTTGTGTATATGTACCTGTGTGTATATCAAGAAAAGGTAATTTAGAACTTACATTCGAAAGTGATACTTTTATTGAAGTGGAGACATCACTTTTCGATTAATTCTGAGAAAATATTTTATGAAGCGCCATCTATCATGAAAATATACAACTATAACTGATATCATCTAAAATATATTTCGGTGAAGAATCAAATGCGAAAACAAAAAATATATAAAAATTTATGACTTAAAATAAGAGAAAAACTCTCAAAGTTACAATAATAAATTGAATTTCATGCGATTTTCTGATAGGAACATTTCAGTTAAGAAAAAAAGAAAAAGAAAAAAGTTAATCGATTTAAATAGAAATAAATAAAAAATACGTTAACAACAGCAAAAGAATCAACACTTCAAACGGTAATATCAACTACAACTACAATTTACAGTTAAGTAATAACTGAAACAGAAAGAAGCGAAGATGAATATTGGAAACTGAAGAATATGGTGAAGAGAGAGAGAGAGAGAGAGAGAGAGAGAGGAATATGAATTGTAGAGAGATATAACGTATTATTGTTAAACGTTAACGCTAGGAAGAGAGTCGCAATTGAATGCTGGGTAAAATAATCCTTTGAAAATAGCATGGTTGTGTGAATCTGTTATAATTGCGATTTGATATATTTGTGAATTTGTATTATGCAAATGTAAATTTAATTATGCAAATTTTTTGTTAATAGTCTTATAATTATGCTGTGATATGGGTTAGAAATCGATGGCATATTAATATTAAGAATTAGATATTTATGATATGTTAATTCTGTGAGTCGGCGTTCTGTAGTGATATGATATTTCTATGAAAATTTGAATTCTAAAGTTATTACGAAAACAATTAAAGGATTCTGCATTCAGGAATAACACGGGAAATTATATTAAGTTGATTCCTTTTGAATTTGCACAAAACCGAATTATTAGGGATGTTTAGTTAATAAATTTTGCTTAGCATAATTCCGGTCATACAGAAAAAAATGGAGACGACCTCCCCCTCTGCGATGAAGTTCAAATAATAGACAGAGAACACCACTGGAACAGGCGAAAACTAAAAGAAGCAGCACATATGTTAGGACACAACAACCTCCTAAGCAGATCGAGTGCAGATATGAATAGTATATGGGAACCGGTATTAAAGGAGAGGAAAATATTAGATTTATAAACCCTAAAAATTCACTCTATAATTACCCATGGGGATATGGCGTAGTGGTTAAGAGCGCAGGCTACTAACCCCAAGATTCCGAGTGAACTGAATAATAATAATAATAATATAATAATAATAATAATAATAATAATATTATCGAAAATTACCTAAGGAATGAGAAACCAGGTTTGAAATTTCCCCAAGACACCTGATGAAGGCTGGAGGGTATATCAGCCAAGACGTTGTTTTAACAACAAACAAGATGAGGACAAATATCCGTCAAATGTAAATAACGTAAATAATTTCCCGAGATATTTTCGGTTTTAGACCTCCCTACAGAAAGGGAATGTTTGTTGATAGAAACGATTGAAATTCATGGCCAAGTTGTGCCGTTTACACCTTTTTAAATCATAGAATGTATTTTCTCCGTTAAGAAATATCCAAGAAACGTATTTTATTTGAATCTAAAATCTTGATATAGGGCATGCTGTAGCCATTGTTGTAGCTATCGTTAAATACACAGAAGAGATTTTAACTGTTTTTATACTTGATGAGTACAAATATCTTTATTTCTTGTTGTTCTATGGTTTACTTTTCGTATTTCGTTATTCCATTGTGGGAATTTTGTGTAATGCACATTCAGTTCAGTTTGGAGAAAGGCTCTTACTGTTGTGTAATTTGAGTTGTAATTGTTTTGTTATTCACATAATAGTTTATATGTCTGAATGTTGTTATAGTTATTTTGTTCAATATTTGTACGGAGGCATCTATGTTCGTGATTGTAGTGATGTTCAATTCTGATAGCAAATTGCAAGCTGATGAGTGTTTTCCTTTTATTCTTTAGCATTGCATTTATTTGATATACAAATACAAAGTATGTTCTATTATGCATTTGAAGATAAGAACAAGGGCTGATAGTAGGGGTTTAGTTTTGTTATTGGCTACAGCGATAATGTTAAAAACAGATTAGTAAGAAAGTTTGTACTAAATTAGATTGATATCACACATACAGATCGCTTTTCCTTATTTCTACAATTTCTAACCATGGCGTGTATAAAGAACTGACTTCGCTGCTTGAACGCAGCGCGATGTTCTTATTGTAAGGGTACATTAAAGATAAACATGAAACTTATAGTTTGTCTAAGAAATTATATAGATTTTTTTTTTATGTTGATTAATTCAGTTTTTATCATTGACGTATTGATTTGATATTTTTTATTGGTTCACCAATTATCATTTTGTTCCTGATTGTTGATTTTTAAAAAAACATAATATATAATAGGCGCAGGAGTGGCTGTGTGGTAACTTGCTAACCAACCATATGGTTCCCGGTTCAGTCCTACTGCGTGGCATCTTGGGCGAGTGTCTTCTACTATGGCCTTGGGCCGACCAAAGCTTGTGAGTGGATTTGGTAGATGGAAATTGAAAGAAGCCTGTCGTATATCTATATATATATATATATATATATGTGTGTGTGTGTGTGTGTGTGTGTGTGTTTATCCCCCCCCATCGTTTGACAATCGATACGGGTGTGTTTACGTCCCTGTACCTTAGCAGTTCGACAAATTAGATCGATAGAATAAGTACTAGGCTTACAAAGAATAAGTCCTGGGGTAGATTTGCTCGACTAAAGGCGGTGCTCCAGCATGGCCGCAGTCAAAGGACTGAAACAAGTAAAAGAATAAAAGAAACTGCCGTCCATGTATTATTTATTAAGACTAAGATCTTGGAAGTAAGGAGTTTGCTAAATTTTAGGTTTATCATTGATGATAAAGAGCAAAATTTACATTTTGCTATTTTAAATTTTTTTAATTATTGTGGGGATAGGAATTAGTTACCTGGTAAAATTTGGAATTATCTCGCCAAAATATGCACTGATTTGGCGTTGCCCAGTTTTTCTTCGAGACGTCAGATGTTTTGCTATGTTGGAATATATGTGTTATATGTACGTTGGATTTTAAAATATTTCTTGGAATATTTTCTTCATCTGTTAATTAAAAAAAGGCTTATTCACTTTTAATTAAACTTGTGGCATCTTTACGTCATCGCTGGATGTGTTAATATCGTGTTGCTTTCGTTATATGTTTTATTCTAATTGTTTTCATTGACTTATTATATTAGTTTATTATAAACAAAGTCTTAATTGTCTGATTATTATTTTGTTCAAAGGGATTCTGAAGCTTTATTTATAAAGGTTTTCGATAACAGATGCTATTCAAATGGAATTTTAGCAAGGTGATTAAGATATTAATTCTTTTAATAAAACACGCTCCCAATAATTACATTGGTTAATAAGATTCATCTTTTCTTTTGAATCGTAAACGAAACCAGTCGAGTTTTACTAATTCTCGTTTGATGATTAGAAAATTAAGCTCATAATTCAAGCTTAGCTTAAAATCTGGTGTTTGAAAGTTATGTCTCTCCTCACTTTTTCGATAAATGTATCACAGTGAAGGAAGTATTGATTGCATCGTAATATTACTCGCATTGCCTTATCTCAATACAATGTATTGACTACGATGTAGTTCACAATTATTGCACCGTCAAAATATGCATAATAAGATACGTAGGCCTGCATAACAGTTATTGCATAGCTTCTCTCATTTGAAGCTGTGTGATTAGTTTAACTATTGTCGAGGCACCTCTTTCGTCGTCGAATATTGCAATTGGTTATCAGATTTCTTTCATACAGACTGCAAGCGGTATTTCAGGAACATATTCGGTAATTTAATGACAACTCAAATCTTGCAAAAAGCCTAATGTAATTTAATATAAATTTGTGCACATGTTATCGATAAGGTTTCTCAAAAGAAATCTATCTTCAGTGATTGGAAATTCCTAATTCGCAGCTTTCTGCTCAAATAGCAACAACGACTGCATATATTTTCATTTACAGTGTTAGAATTTCATCTGCCACGAAGTATCTGAAATAAATACTGTTAATAGTTTTAAAGAGTGTGATATAAGGATACATAAGGGTCCTCAAACATCCCTCGCATCCTGTATGTAAAACGCTTCGTAATCGCATAAATTCTTTTCATGATTTTTAATATAATTAGTACCTAATTACAAAAATGTGAAATTACCCAGGAATTTCGGGAAGCTTACCATCCCTGTTCTGTTTGCAAGAAAAGGGATCAATGAAAAATCTAGGCACCGTTTTTATCGCAGATCCAGTTCAGGATCTTTAACACTCTCTCTTTTTTCTCTCTTTTACTTGTTTCAGTCATTTGACTGCGGCCATGCTGGAGCACCGCCTTTAGTCAAGCAACTCGACCCCGGGACTTATACTTTGTAAGCCCAGTACTTATTCTATCAGTCTCTTTTTGCCGAACCGCTAAGTGACGGGGACATAAACACACCAGCATCGGTTGTCAAGCAATGCTAGGGGGATAGACACAGGCACACAAACATACACGCACACATATATTTATATATACATATATACGACGGGCTTCTTTCTGTTTCCGTCTACCAAATCCACTCACAATGCTTTGGTCGGCCCGAGACTATAGTAGAAGACACTTGCCCAAGGTGCCACGCAGTGGAACTGAACCTGGAACCATGTGGTTGGTAGGCAAGCTACTTATCACACAGCAACTCCTGCGCCTAAGTACAAATGTCCGAGGGAAGCGAATACTTTTTGCATACTTATGGTATGGAACCCCTTTCCCATCACACATATACGAGTGAGTGGACAAACGAAAGAAGGGAACTCAACCAATTTATGGGGAGTTACATGTATGGATCAAAGCATTTTCATTCAAATACGTTGGTACTCTAGAGTTTCAGGCGTGATGCTAGTCATCGGCTATTTTGACGACTAGCATCGATCTTGAAACACAAGAGTACCAACGAATTTGAACCAAACTGTCTTGATCCACACACACAAACAAATATATATATGTGTGTGTGTGTGTGTTTGTATATATATCATAGAATTATATATATATATATATATATATATATATCATATTATTTTATATATGTCATAGTATTTTTTAGAGCTTAAATGACTAAAGAAAATAGCCTAATATTGTGGCATATAAGTCCTCGACAGAAAAAAGTAGGTTTTCCCCTACGCGTGGGGCACGAAGACACACCTCTTCGTTTACGCGACTAAGTTTACTACCGTTACACCTACGCAAAAACCTGCTTCTTTCCGCCAGATTTAAGAACTATAATTAGTTCGTAGTAGTTTATGTAGACAAACTTTCATGTGTATTTACTGCGATAATTTTGTTAAACAGCGTCGAATTTTACAATCCTGTAAACTGTAATAATAGTATTTTATAAGCTTAAAGATTATAAGCGATCACCGCGCAATGACTACACAAAAGAATGTAATAATGGGGCATATGGGAAGCACTCCGTCGGTTACGACGATGAGGGTTCCGGTTGATCCGAATCAACGGAACAGCCTGCTCGTGAAATTAACGTGTAAGTGGCTAAGCACTCCACAGACACGTGCACCCTTAACGTAGTTCTCGTAGATATTCAGCGTGACACAGAGAGTGACAAGGCCGGCCCTTTGAAATACAGGTACAACAGAAACAGGAAGAAAGAGTGAGAGAAAGTTGTGGTGAAAGAGTACAGCAGGGATCACCACCATCCCCTGCCGGAGCCTCGTGGAACTTTAGGTGTTTTCGCTCAATAAACACTCACAACGCCCGGTCTGGGAATCGAAACCGCGATCCTATGACCGCGAGTCCGCTGCCCTAACCACTGGGCCATATGCCGGGGGCATATAACTCTCGACAGAAGAAAGTAGGTTTTTTCCCGTACGCGTGTGATTCGTACCACACCTCTTTGTTTACGCGACCAAGTGTACTACTGTTACACCAACGCACAAACCTGGTTCTTTCGCGGTGATCGCTTATAAGCTTTAGGCTTCTAAAATGCTATTATTATTATTTACAGAACTGTAAAAATCGACGCTGCGTAACAAAACTATCGCAGTAAAAACACACGAAAGTTTGTTTACAAAACCAACTACGAACTAATCATAGTTCTTAGAGCTGACAGAAAGAAGCAGGTTTGTACGTTGGATTAAGGGTAGCACACTTGGTCGCGTAAAGGAAGCGGTGTGGGGTCGAGTCCCACGCGTAGGGGAAAACCTAGTTTTTTTTTCTGTCGAGAGCTTATATGCACCATTATTAGACTATTTTCTTCAGTCATTGCGAGGTGATCGCTTATAAGTTCTAAGCTATAAAATACTATTATATATTTATAGAATTGTAAAAATCGACTCTGCTTAACAAAACTATCGCATATATATATATATATATATATATATATATATATATATATGCGATAGTTTTGTTAAGCGAGTCGATTTTTACAATTATATATATATAATATATAATATATATATATATATAGCTATATATATATATATATAATTTTTACAATATATAGATATTATATATTTTACAATTATTATATATATATATATTATATATATATATATATATATCATAAAGGTGGTGTACAGGTATATATATATATATATATATATATATATATATTATATATATAAAACTAAAGGAAAAGTAGAAAGATGTATTTTTTCAACGCTTAAATACTGAACAGTATATATGAAGAATAAAATCCTTTTAAGAGCAGAAAAATTTGCTGGTAACCAGCCATGACGATCGAACTCACACCCCTCCAACATCCGGTTGGAGTGCTCTACCCTTTAAGCTAAACATGACGTAATATATATATATATATATATAATTATATATATGATTACTCCTTTTGCCCGGCTACCAAGATTTATAAAGAAAATTCCTGGAAGTAAAGACTACGCCATTATGTTAAGGCGACAAGCTGGCAGAAATATTAGCACGCCGGGCGAAATGGTTAGCGGCATTTCGTCTGTCTTTACTTCAGGGTTCAAATTTCGCTGAGGTGGACTTTGCTTAATGGACAGGCCCCCTCCCCTTAAATTTCAGAACTTGTGCCTATAGCAGAAAGGATTATCTTAATTGATTCTCAGCTCGTTGGCCATCCCGTATAAAGGCAGGTTTTCTTTCTAGTGAACTCTTTAAATATTCCCTTCATATCCAAAAAAGAGACAGGCCTAATGATCATATTCATGTTATCTTTTAGATTTTCTTTTACTTAATTCACTCCTCAGACTGCGGTCATGTTGGGGCAACACGTTGAAGAATTTTAGTTGAAAGAATCAACCAGAGGACTTATTTCTTTTCAAGCCTGGTAATTATTCCATCAGTGTCTTTTGCAAAGTACCGGGGGCGTAAACACACCAACACCCATTGCGAAGCAGTGGTAGGGGACAAAGTAACGCTCATACATACATACATACATACATACATACATACATACATACATACATACATACGTATATACGTACATACATACATACGCACATACATGCATACTTAGATACATATATATACATATATATATATGTATGTATATATATATATATATATATATATATACACACATAACTTATTTCTTTTGCCCTTATTTATAAGTTGTTTTATAATTTTAACCTTTAAAGGTACCACGCACTGGAACCATGTTGTTGGGGAGCAAACTTCTTGCAACTCAGGTAACCAAATTTTCAAGTGAATCTATATAGCCTCGTGAAGTTTCTCAGAACGGAATGCATGGTCTTGTGAGGGATCATTTTTGCCAGAAGTGAAAATAGAATTTCTCGCTTCAAGTCTGAAACGATGTAACTTTCTCGGTAACAGTATCAGGAATTCTTCCGAACATGTCAAAACAGCTTTTTAAATTTCTTTATAAAAACAAGATTGGAAATAATGATATTAATGGCCTCATAGAAGCCGTCAATTTATATTACAACCCAACTGGAAGGATGTTATCCATGGACTTTATAAATCTTAACTTGGTTGCGTCTTTAATTGATAATTTGTTACTAGGGATTCGTCTGCAGTATTCAACACGTATGAAAGATTTATGATATTAATGGCAAATGCGTTGCGATTTGAAAATTATGTCCGTTTCGTTTTTAACAGCAAGTTTATTATATTGTTATTTCTATATGAAATGGAGAGCCGTGCTACAACTTCACATTACATTTTTTTAAAAAATTGAAAAATATTTCTTTAGCATAGAATTACAAACCATCTTAATCTCTTGTTCAACATAAAATAATCTTGTCAAAGTTACATACTAAGCTAAGACTAATAAGAAAAGCCATGATCCAAATAGCGCCGCTCTCTTTTTCTCTTTTACTCTTTTACTTGTTTCAGTCATTTAACTGTGGCCATGCTGGAGCACCGCCTTTAGTCGAGCGAATCGACCCAGGACTTATTCTTTGTAAGCCTAGCAGTTATTCTATCGGTTTGTTTTGCCGAACCGCTAAATTACGGAGACGTAAACACACCAGCATCGGTTGTCAAGTGATGTTGGGTGGACAAACATAGACACACACACACACACACACACCACACACACACAACACACAGACACAGACACACCACACACACACACACACACACATATATATATATATATATGTACGACGGGCTTCTTTCAGTTTCCCTCTACCAAATCCACTCACAAAGCTTTGGTCGGCCCGAAGCTATAGTAGAAGACACTTGCCCAAGGTACCACGCAGTGGGACTGAACCCGGAACCATGTGGTTGGTAAGCAAGCTTCTTACCATACAGCCACTCCTGCGCCTTCATTTTAAAAATAATGAAAATTTAGCAATTGAATGAATATCAAAGACATTTATTCCTGGCATCCAAAAACGTCTCAAAACAACACATTTGATAAAATTTTTGAAGGTATTAAAGGTTCCATATAGAAAGCTTTGAAAATGGTTATAAATAATTTCCATGGAAATAAATGCTCTGAAATAATGAAAGACAAATTCAAGCTGTTATGAAAATGTGTTTCCTGACTACCAAGTATTAGGAGGTAACAGGTCGATGAACGTATATTTTCTGTATTGTCCCCCAAATTCTTTAGAAAGCGATGTTACCAAACATTAAAACTAAACTGGCACTCCGTCGGTATAGACGACGAGTGTTCCCGTTCCCTAGCTCAACGAAACAGCTTGATCGTGTTATTAACGTGCAAGCGGCTGAGAAGTCCAGAGACACCCGTAGCCTTAACATAAGTCGAAGTCAGATTCATCGTGACACAGAGCGTGACATAGTTGGCCCTTTGAAGTACCGATACTACTCATATTTGCCATCTGAGAGGACTGGAGTAACGTGAAATAAAGTGTCATGCTGACGGACAAAACACGCGGCCGCGAATCGAACTAACAACTTCGCGATCGTGACTCGGATATCACTAATAACCAAGCTACGCGCCTTCGATCAAAACAGTATCACGGAGGAATATAATGTTGAATGGACGGAGGGCTATGGATTGAGTGTACAGAGAGGTGCTAATTATTTAACGCCGACAATCCAAACATCCACAAAAGTGAATGGTAGGATCTTTATCAAAATATAAGGCTGATTTATGTATTAAATAACATTCTTTCTTTGTAAAAACCTAATGAGACAATCGAGGTCTTGCTCGGTGTTGTTTGTTGTAATCAATATTCTTTTCACATGTTATACACTTTTCATGGGATTTTAAGAATTTCAAATGTGAAATAACCTTGTGTTTCCAAAAAATGTGATTATTTTGAAAGAACTAGTATTAATTTCATAATTAGCAAACAGATGATCTGTAAGAATTGAAACATTCATCTCCCAGCTGAAAAAAAAAATATTGTAGAATCTCTTAGACATACGCTTGATTATAAAATCCAAAACAGACATGACCTTATTTACATTATTTACATTTGACGAATGTTTGTCCTCATCTTGTTTGTTGTTAACACAACATTTCAGCTGATATACCCTCCACAGGCTTCATCGGGTGTCTTGGGGAAATTTCGAACCTGGTCTCTCATTCCTAAGATATTTTAGTTTATCTATATGCCTCCATTGAAGTTAAAGTCGGCTCCGTACCGATATATATATATATATATATATATATATATATATATATAATATATATATATATATATATATATATATGTTATATTATATATATGTATATATATATTTGTTGCAACCGCGATTTTAATGAGGGCTAAATGTAGGTACTTTTATTATAATGTAAACTTTGGAGGCTTCAATCTAATTAAATAAAACCTCTTCAACATTTCACCAAGCCATACATTATATTAAGATTATCGGCTAAACTTGCTTCGACCTGAACTAATGTTGTTATATTGATTATAAATTATTTTCTAGACTCTTTCCACATAAAAACCTCAAACAGCTGAATACATTTAAGGTTGTTTGAAAATTTTAAAACGAGAATACATTAAAAGAATTGTTTTTGTCCTCTATAAGTTTATTTTCAATCTCTGCTTTCTGTTGTATTAATTATTGTTATTTTTTTTTATTCGATGCCCCGTGTTTTTAAATTACTTTCAATCAATTTTAAAAGCTTTCTATTCAATGACGTTAAACCTAATTAACTATAAATCGCTACAGAAAATTACACGCTACGTCACTTTTTCTGTTGACTTGGAAACTGTATCACTGCGATAATTATTAGAATTTAGTTCTTGGAAGAAATTTGAGAAGTAATATTAAATAAGGTAAAAACGGCTTTACGTCCTCTTCTTTGAATATTCATATAATGTCTGTTATTTTGAAAATAAAGTGCAAGCATAAACTACCACCTAAAACGTGGAAAAGAGAGACATTAATGATAAAAAAAAAATAATAAAAAGGGAAATTATCAAAACGAATTTAGCTTCGCAAAGTATTTTATAACAAAATATTTGTTACTATAACGACAACACGTAGTAACATTTGTCTGTTGTTTGTTTCTAAATAGTGAAATCCACGAAGTCCCACGAAATCATTCTACTTGTAGGAAGCTCTCGGAGGAAAAAAAAATCAATTTCCTGTGATGATTGCTAAAGTGGGATGTATCTTCTTATAAATTAAAAGAAAAAAAACAAATGGATATTACAGCAGCAACAGCAATGGTAGTAGTAGTAGTAGTGGTAGTATTAGTAGTAGTAGTAGTAGTAGTAGTAGTAGTAGTAGTAGTAGTAGTAGTAGTAGTAGCAGTAGTAGTAAAGGAGCTTCTTGTCGAACGTGATTTGTATACCTAGCATTGATAGTGCAATGAAATACAATAACAAAACTACTACTACTACTACTACTACTGCTGCTATACTACTGCTGCTACTACTACTGCTACTACTACTACTACTACTACTTCTGCTGCTGCTGCTACTGCTACTAATACTACTACTGCAACTACTACAACTACAACTACTACTACTACAACTACTACTACTACTACTGCTGCTACTACTGCAACAAATATTAATAACCTTCTTTTCTACTACATACACCCTAGTGTTCCACTGGTATTTAATTTATCAACCCCGAAAAGATGAAGGGCCGAGTCGAAATCAGACGGACGAAATGAAGCAAAGAATATTATCCGGCGCAGTAAAGATTCTGCCTGCTCGCCGCCTTAATAATAATAATAATAATAATAATAATAATAATAATAATAATAATAATAATAATAATAATAATAATAATAATAATAATAATAATAATAATAATAATAATAATAATAATAATAATAATACAATCTACTATAAGCACTGGGCTTGAAATTTGCGGAGAGGCAGAGGGTGGGAATATGTTGATCACATTGATCTCAGTACTTAACTGGTACTTAATTTAAAGACCCCGAAATGATGAAAGGCAAAGTCGACCTCGATGGTATTTGAACTCAGAACGTTTAAACGAACGAAATACAACTGAGCATTTTGTCCGGCGCAGTAATGTTTCTGCCAGCTCCCCGCCTTAATAATAATAATAATAATAATAATAATAATAATAATAATAATAATAATAATAATAATAATAATAATAATGATGATGATGATGATGATGGTGATGATAATGATAAAAAACTGCCCAATTACGAAAAGCGTAAACCACAGCAAAACTCATAAAAAGAAAATAAAAGTTATCTAAATTGAAAAGAAAATCAGAAATTCTAAACCTTAACGATGTGAACCTCAGTAATTAAAAATAGTTCAAGGTGAATTGGTTCCCTTCAAGGCCAGGGCCAGCGCTCTCATTAATCGCTAGTGGTAGTAAACACATTTGATCTCTATTGACCCCAAGGCTGTGAGGCTTCTTTTGTCACTTGATCGCACAGAAATGCAAAAGTCCTTTATTGATCTCCTCACCATTTGCCCAACCTATTTACAGACCTGTGGAATTTGGTCTTTTCACCAAGCTGCTTCTCCTCTTCCTACTACTCCCTTCAACCCACACATATTTATGCTTATCTCCAGTACAAGACAAAAGTCGAAACTAAACAACGTTTAATAATCCTTCACGGTTGTAGGTGCAAAAATAGCAGATTTAAATAAATAACGGTTATACTATCGCCATGGCTACAAGGGTTAGTCACAACGATACAGATCAGGCCACTATTAGTGGTAATTAACGATGAGCAATTCTGTAAAAGCAAAGTTAAAGTAACTGTAACGGTATTAATGGCGGAGTTGACATTAGTGGTAGAGAAAACAACCGTCTCTACATCTGCCACAATACAAGGTTCAATATTACTAATTTTAATGTACATATATGTCTAACGAAACAGTACATCAAATCGCTTGCCCTATGCGTAATCTAGAAGCGCCACGCCCCCTAAGAGAGAGCCAACCTGGGGTTGAAAACTCATCCACTGGCACAAACCCTTCTCTGGATATGAACCTGGATAGTCACTTGAACGGGAACTGCGCTAACTCGAGCCTCCCAAATCCACCACTACACTCATCACAGAAAGAAAAATACAAAAGGATCAAATGGTCCCGAGAAGAGTATACAGAAGTAATATACGCCTATTACATAGATAAATACAACCCTCTTAAATATGAAATAGCCCGGCTATGGAAAATGGAGAAGGTGAAGTTAGTTCCAATTATTGTTGGGTCCTTGGGAAGAGAATCAGAAGGCATCAAGGGGAATGTAAAGGAAATTGGAATAGAATGCCTTGTTACAAAAGGTTTGCCTCCTTGGCACAGCCAGAATAATCAGGAAAGTATTAGCTGAAAAGAATGGATAGCATGGTACCGTAGGCTGAAGGTAGCAAGCTTGCTACGTAGGAATTCCAACAAAACCTCTGATGAAAAGAAATACTAACAATAATCCTTCCTACTCTCTGTACAAGGACTGGAAATTGTGTGGGGAGAGGCAGTCGATTACATTGACCCCAGTATTAGACTAGTTCTTAATGTATAGACCCCGAAAGGATGAAAGGCAAAGTCGACCTTGGTGGAATTTGAACTCAGAACGTAAAGACAGACGAAATACCGCTAAGCACTTCACCCGGCGTGCTAACGATTCTGCCAGTTCACTGCTTTAATAATAATAATAATAATAATAATAATAATTATTATTATTATTTTTTATTATTGGCCCAAGGCCTGAAC
The DNA here is from genome assembly GCF_006345805.1 of Octopus sinensis. Taxonomy (NCBI): domain Eukaryota; kingdom Metazoa; phylum Mollusca; class Cephalopoda; order Octopoda; family Octopodidae; genus Octopus; species Octopus sinensis. Next base: position 7,990,138 of record NC_043003.1, read on the forward strand.
TTTGGGGGAGGATACAAGTCGATTACATGGACCCAAGTGCGTAACTGGTACTTATTTTATCGACCCTGAAAGGATGAAATGCAAAGTCGACTCCGGCGACATTTGAACTCAGAACGTAAAGACAGACAAAATACCTATTCCTTTACTACCCACAAGGGGCTAAACACAGAGGGGACAAACAAGGGCAGACAAATTGATTAAGTCGATTAGATCGACCCCAGTGCGTAACTGGTACTTATTTAATCGACCCCGAAAGGATGGAAGGCAAAGTCGACTTCGGCGGAATTTGAACTCAGAACTTAAAAGACAGACGAAATACCGCTAAACATTTCATCCAGCGTGCTAACAATTCTGCTAACAATTCTGTCAGCTCGCCGCCTTAATACCAATAATTATAATAACAATGGTTTCTAATTTTGTTTACATATTCGACTATTTGGTCGTATGAAACATTTTATTCTGATAAATCGCATTTCCATTATTATAATGAAACCGGATCTTTTTTGTTACAGTTTGTTAAAAGCAATCTCCCGATTTTTACTTAATCCACCAATATCTTTAAAGTTAGTTTTCTTGCCACTCTAATCAATAAAATAATTATCTGATTATGGCTATATTGACAGTAAACGCTTTGAAAAACTCTATTTTTCTTGTTTTGCTCTGAAAATAACTATCTGCTTAGAGACACAGAGCGGCAGCGCATCGGCACTCCATCGCTTTATGTATTTAGCTTCAGTTTATATTATTAATGCTGAAAAACAGTGTTGTTGGATTAAATGCTGTAAGTGGCCAATCGTTTCTTTACTACGTTTCTCCAAGTCAATGAGAAACAAATAGTACAAAGAACTACATACATAAATCACCAGTGATTCGTATTTTCCTGCCCGTGCACAGATATACACATACATAAATACATACGAAATCTAGACAAACTTTTTCAAGGAATACCAGATAAGCCACCTATATCCAGATAAAACTCACTCAACAAGAACTCCTTACTCGAATGGACCATGATATCACAAAACTTGACTTAAAAAGGATTTAGCTAATCCTATCAGGTGGTACTATTAAGTTAGACATGGCCTGGAGCTGTCTTTGGTCGAATCATATTTTGTCTGTGGTTATACCCCCAACATCGCTTGACGACAGATGGTGTGTTTACGTCCCCATAACATAGCGGTTCGGCAAAAGAGACCGATCGAATAAAGCGTACAAAGAACAAGTCGATTTGTTCGACTGAAGGCGGTGCTGGAGCATGGCCACAGTCAAATGACTGTTAGAAGTGAAAGAATAAAATAACATATATATATATAAATACACGCGCGCGCGCACGCACGCACGCACACACACACACACACACACACACACACATATATATATATATGTGAAAAAATCAAAGGACTACTAGGGCCGGTTTCCCTCTGCCACTGGAGAGGACAGTGGTCCGTTACAGTAATTCTAATATTTGCCAGCTGAGTGTACTGGGGCAACGTGTAATGAAGTGTTTTACTCGAGAATACAACGCATCTCCCGGTCCAGAATTTACAATCACAATCTTACAATCACGGGTGTACACATTAAGCCATGCCCGACACACGCATAGGTTTGTTTGTATGCCAAGATAGATAGAACAATTTGACGTAAACTAAAGAATTATTACTCAATACTTTTTATCAGAATACATGCTGATTAAACTTTTACAAGGAATATATTGATAGTGACTTCGATGTTTCGGTTTGCTCCTCTTCGTCAGACTGTACTTTATTTGCGTTCATTTTGCCTATGTATAGCCTTTGGCAAGTCGTTCTTTTGACGGATGTAGAATTATGTGAAATGATAACTGGGTGCGATTAACCTAGACAGGAACATTTGTTGCCTAGGAAGAAGGGATAAAAGGATAAGTTGTAATAGTTGTATATGGGTAGATAAAAGGTTATGAAGAAGGGGATTGAAGCTGGCAATGTTTCCTTTTTAATTATATCATTTTTGTCAATGTAGGTGAAGCATCATTTATTCAACGTACTTTTGTCCGTGTAACTTTTGTTATGAAGAGCTTCGTCATATGGTGTGCTATTATATGTAATGCCTTTTCATTGGAAGAAAAGAAATAGAGGCTGAGATGTATGAGCTTGATAAACATTTTAATTATAACTTTGGATTGTATGTATATAATGAAGGTTTCGTTTTCTATTTGTTTCATAAAAGTAGATTATAGTCTAGTGTTACGTTGAGAAGGTTAACTAATTAAGATTGATTACTGTAACCTAAAAACTTAATATGTATAATGTGGAACCTTGGCTTACGAACACCTTTCATCACTGAGAAAACCGATTTACCAACAATTTTTTGAAAATAAACATCTCGGATAGCATATGGAGTCTCGAATAACGACCACAAAAGCCGACAAGCTTGTAGTATCAGCGGGACGGCTTCAGTTCCTGGTTAGCTTTCGCTCAGGGAACATCCGTGCTCGAATTCACTGAACAGTGAATGGGAAAAATTGCTTCGGTTTCCGAATATTTTGGGTTACGAAAGGCCTTCGAAAACGAATGAAATTAAATTCTTAGACCGACGTTCCAATATATATCTGTATATATATATATATATATATATATATATATATATATAATACACGTGGGATTCTTCCAGTTCGTCTACAAAATTCACTCCAAAAGGCTTTGGTCGGCTGCTGAAGCTATAGTAGAAGACACTTGCCCACAGGTCCACGCAGTGGGGGACTGAACCCGAATCATGTGGTTGGGAAGCAAACTTCTTACCACACACCCACACACCACACCACACACACACACACCACACCACAAATATATATATATATATATACATATAAATATATTTATTTATTTATTTTTTAGAGAGAGAAAGAGAGATAGTGAGGGAGGGGGAGATATAGAGCATTCAGATGCTTGTATGTACGTGTGTACGTATGTATTCTATCTGTGCAAAAGAAATGCCACACTGTGGAGCCAGGGTGAAGCTCTCGATGTAAAGCGTCCAAGACAAAGTTGTTTTTTTTTTTCATTCCGAAGAACATGAAAGAAAATAAGAGAACTCGTTCCCTCGCCTATATATTTGGAAGCATGTTCCTATGTCAGATAATCGATACCAATTTCTCATATGTTTGAGTGGTATAAAGTGAATTGCTAGAAATTCCATGATCAGATGCAACCGAAAAATTGGGACACAGCAGTATCGATTTCTCTGGGAAGGGCTGAATGGTACTTGTGAAATTGTTGGATATCTTTAAAGATACAGAGAAATAGATGTAACCTCAAATTGAAATCAGGTGAACGTTGCCCCCACGCTCCCTCTATCTAATTACTGATCGGCACGCAAGCACCGTTATCCGATTCTCTCTCATAAACTCATGCATACACTTCACGTGTGTGCGCGTGTGTATGATGGTATATATGTATACACACACACAACACACATATATATATATATATATATATATATATATATATATATATATATATATATATATATATATTCCACTCCTGTGTGTGTATATTGGTATATGCATACAAGCATGTATACACGCACACATTTGTACGTATAAAGACATGAGAAAAAGGAAATGGAAATTACAAGTCTCTTTATTCCCGACTGTTGTTGACATCAGGTAACCGAATGCTGTGAACAGGATTTAAGCAGCATGCATTAAGTTGCATACGCGAATATAGAATCATTACCTATATATATATATATATATATATATATGTATATGTGTGTGTGTGTGTGTGTTCTAATATACTAAAGGTGATAAACCAACTAATGTGTTTTTCCATTTTCTTATTTGTAATATAAATTAATGGTAAAATATTTCTTTACCTACACCCATTTAATATAATAAGTGAGTTTATTGTATTGCAATTAAAATCACTTGTGTATTAATAATTTCGGTATTATACCAACAGTATATTGGATAAGTATTATCCGTTAGAGGTTTGGATCTACAACCCCTAACTTACTTGGTATATATATATATATATATATATATACATTACTTTATTCAAAAGCAACATAGATTCAACAAAACCTGTTACTCTGAGTTCACGGTTTCCCGTTCGTCAGACATTTTTTGAATTTTCTGCTGCTTTGAATAAAGCATATTACTCTACCACTGGTATTAAGTACTCTTTTTTCTACCTTGTTTCACATTTATGTGTTTACCCCGGTAATATATATATATATATATATATATAATATATATATATATATATATATATATATATTATATATATATATATATATATATATATATAATATATATATATATATATATATATATACTTTAATAGAATTAAAGATAAAATCATGTTAATAATTTTATTAATTGGTCAGCGTGAAATAAAAAATCGAAGGTAAATTTTATATTAAATTTATAATTCTATGCATAATTATATCAAAAGGGTCAGGAATAGCCTTCTCCAACACGCTAAAAATAATCTCCAAATAACACTAAAAATCTACTGTAAAACTCCTACAGCAGAGGGTGTTTGCGGGCAAATGAAAAGTAATAAATAGTACTTCACAATTATATATCTGAACCAATTTCGAGCTTAAGGCAATGAGAAAAGCTTATTACTTATTATCTGTACAATATTCCCTGGTATATAATCACAAATACTTATACATACGCAAACGAAGAAAAAAGCCGTACGTCCATATACAAATATTAGCACATATGTACTAGATAAAGTCAAATTTATATTTTTCATTTCAACCACGTGCTTTTTATCAGAATAGCCTCGCAGCAATGCGATTTTGATCAGGAGCAAATATATTTTATTATTTATTATTATAGAATTAAGGATAAAATCACGTTAATGATTTTATCATGCGGTCAATGTAAAATAAAACCTCGTAGGTAATTTTTATATACTACATTTATAATTGTTTACATAATTATATCAAAGGGATGAGGAAAAGCCTTCTCTGGCATGCTAAAAATATACGCCAAATAATACTAAAAAAACTACAGTAAAAAGCGTGGTTTTAATGCTATTTGGCGCCTATTATTAGAGTGTCGGAGAAGGCTCTTCTTGATCCCTTTGATGTAGTTATATATACAATTATAAATTTAGTGTATATATATATATATAGATGGATAGGTAGATAGATGAAACAGGAGTATGAACAACAAGCAAGTGTATTGGTTTGACGCTCGGGAAAAATGAAGTCTTTTACGTTTCGAGCCAACGCTCTTCAACTGATAGGAATAAGAGAAGATAAATTGAAAGACAATGAAAAAAAAAAACTTCAGCTGTCCATATGTGTGTGTGTGTGTGTGTTATCTTATTTTACTTTCTTCAGTCATTTGATTGTGGCCATGCTAGAACATCTTCTTTAGTTGTCGAAATCGACCCCAGGACTTACTTTTTGTAAGCTTGTATTTTATTTATTCAATTCCTTTGCAAAACCGCTAAGTTACGGCGTCGTAAACACACCAACATCGGTTTTCAAGCGATGCTGAAGCAAACAGACACACAAACATA
>NC_043003.1:7998156-8005656 GCF_006345805.1 Octopus sinensis
TTCTCCAAAGCGGATTCATTATTTATGCCAAGAGCGTACATTGACCAAATATTCAAATATCAACGTTGGATAAAATTTTCAGAATTGAGCGATAATATATTGGTGCAATCGCAGAAACAAGAAAGTTAGTCATGTGACTACATTTAGCTGATATTATAAGAATCCGTTGTGTGCTGTATGTACTGCAGGATGTACAACGGGCGGTTATATAACGGATAACTTCTTAATATCGAATTAAATAACATCCAACATGGACGTAAAGTGACGTCGTTGTGCGTGATATAGTAGTCTTGTGAGAGGCGGCGAGCTGGCAGAAACGTTAGCACGCCGGGCGAAGTGCGTAGCCGTATTTCGTCTGCCGTTACATTCTGAGTTCAAATTCCACCGAGGTCGACTTTGCCTTTCATCCTCTCGGGGTCGATTAAATAAGTACCAGTTACGCACTGGGGTCGATATAATCGACTTAATCCTTGTTTGTCCTCTCTGTGTTTAGCCTCTTGTGGGTAGTAAAGAAATAGGTATTTCGTCTGCCGCTACGTTCTGAGTTCAAATTCCGCCGGGGTCGACTTTGCCTTTCATCCTCTCGGGGTCGATTATATAAGTACCAGTTACGCACTGGCGCCGATGTAATCGACTTAATACCTTTGTATGTCCTTGTTTGTCCCCTCCGTGTTTAGCCCCTTGTGGGTAGTAAAGAAATATTTCGTCTGCTGTTACGTTCGGAGTTCAAATTCCGCCGAGGTCGACTTTGCCTTCCATCCTTTCGGAGTCGATAAATTAAATACCAGTTACGAACCGGGGTCGATGTGATCGACTTAATCCCTGTGTCTGCCCTTGTTTGTCCCCTCTATTTTTAGCCCCTTGTGGGCAATAAAGAAATAAGAAACGTTTGCACCCCGGGCGAAATGCTTAGCGGTATTTCTTGCCTTTATATTCTGAGTTCAAATTCCACCGAGGTCGACTTTGCCTTTCATCCTTTCGGGGTCGATAAATTAAGTACTAGTTACGTACTGGGTTCGATCTAATCGATGCCCCCCCGCCAAAAAAAAATTCGGCCTTGTGCCTAGTGTAGAAAAGGATATAATAGTCTGCTGAATAATAACGACAATCTGTTATACTGACTTAGAATTTCGGTACGAGGTACAATTTCTGGCTGATGTGTGTGTAGTGTGTTAAGTTGATTACATCGACCTCAAACGGATGAAAGACAATATCGTTCTTGCGGAATTTGAATTCAGAACGTAAATACAGACGAAATGCCGCTAAGCACTTTGCCCGGTGTGCCAACGATTCTGCCATCTCTTAGCCTTCAACAACAGGTTACCATATTGATATTTTTAATTGCATCTACAACTTACTGTTTATACAACGTATAAGACAAAACCGCTAAGACAAACAACTTTTATCTTTATATACAACAGTACTGTTTATGCATTAGTGAAATGAAAACAAATGGGACAATCAATATTTACAATCAAATATAAAATTTAATATTTATACAACGTTTAAATGAAAACAATTCGGACAAAGGAAACTTAACGAAGAGTGGTTTTGAATACAACTAAGTCTAAACGAATGAACGAGCTTAAAATAAAACCATAACTGTTTAAGTAAAGTAAACAAATCGTATGTGGTTAGGAAGATTTCACTGAGCAATGAGAATGATAATGAAATCTCTTAATATGAGATTGCTGCAATCGTTTAAAAAAAATCACTAAGACTATCGTGGAATTCGATGGTTGTGGTCTCTCAAAAAATGAGAATGAACCAATGAGGCCTGTATGTGGATGTAAACGTCCGAAATAATTAAAGAAGGAAAGAAACAAAATGTTAATAAACTTGATTACCAAGCAGTGCAGTGAAGTGTTAGACATATATTAGAGTGTAAGGCAATATCTAACGGTCGTGTTAAGATGGCGGCCAGGCAGAATCGTTACTGCACCGGAAGAAATGCTTAGTGCCATTGCTTCCGAATTTTATGTTCAGAGTTCAAATGCCGACGTGGTCAACTTTGCTTTTCGCCCTCACTGGTTGGTTAAAATAGGTACCGGCCAAGTACTGATTTCCATATCACAATTTGAAACTAATATCTAACACTCACATATATAAAAAATAAATAAATGCGCCCTTTTTTAAAGCCTAGCCAGGCTTATGGGCCCGCGTTCCCGGTTTCTATGGCGTATGTTTTCGCCAGCTGGACGGGACGCCAGTCCATCCCAGCGTTACTCATTTTTGCCAGCTAAGTGGTCTGGAGCAATGTGAAATGAAGTGTTTTGCTCAAGAACACAACGCGTCGCCCGGTCCAGGAATCGAAACCACAATCTTACGATCATGGTACTGACACCCTAACCATTATTCCACGCGCCTCCACAACACTCAGATATATACTGTTTAAAAAATACATAGACTCAGGAAAGAGCAAGAGAAATAGCGAAATATATCGCAGCAAACTGCATTATTGAACGTACGAAGATTTTTAGTAAACAATAAATTCATATAAACTGAAATAGACAAAGTTTTGAACGAAATATTTACTAAAAATGTAGGGAGCTGAAATACTACAGAAGCCACATCGTAAGAATCGAAAAAGCTACTACAGTATAACAAAAGCACATACAAGTAGGCATGGCCACGTGATAAGAAGCTTGCTTCCTAACTACATGATTCCGGGTTCACTCCCCCTGTGCACAACTTGGACAAGTGTGTTCTGCGATAGCTTCGGGCCGATCAAAGCCTTGTGAGTGGATATAGTAGACGGAAACGGAAAGAAGCCCTTCGTATGTATATTGGGGAGAGTGAGGAGGAATGTGTCTCGTATGTGCGGCCGTATCGAATTGGAAAGACACATACAACACTTCATCCACAGCATGCAGTTCTCTGGCTACAATGAAAGGGCCAGGATTAGAGTGGGCAAAGGTACCAGGACTAAGTACAAAGCCGTCATAGAGAGTGATGCTAAAGGGATCTGCCCACCGCACTGGAGTAAATCCTAGAACAGCACAGATAAATATGGCCAACTCTTGGTATGACAACAAAAAATGTCAGAGCGTCATGTTCGTCGATGCTACCCCTGGCGGCGAACTAGCACACCTTTTTAGTTAAACATTAAAAAAAGTTAATCTATGGATTAAAGTAGTAGAGAGGCCTGAGCCCCTATAAGAACCCTATCCCTTTGATAAGTCCCCCTATACGGACTACAATTGTGTTATATGTAGGATGAACCCATGGGTTAACTGTAAGTTTAGGAATGTAGTGTATTGCTTACTATGAACTGAGGGACGGTGCAGAAACATGGCAATTACCTACCTTGGAGAGACTGCATGCAGCATAGGAGAACGTATAGGTGGACATTGGCGAGAGCTCAAAGAAGAGAAAAGCTCGTCAGTGCTCTACCAACATGCTCAGGCAGAACATGGAGGTTCGATCAAATAGCATAGAGGTTAAAGTATAATCGACGCATAGAAATGACATGTCACTTTGACAGATAACAGAGGCTACACACACACCAGTAGACAGACCGAGCCTCAATAGAAAACACGAATGGAACAATGATACCCACCACTACACCACATGACTAAAGTCAGAAGGGAGGATAAGAGAGAGGAAAAATTGTAAATAATACACAGATACATACAGAGTAACATACACATACACAAGGCATATATGTATTTACCTGTGATACGTATAAGATATAGCGATAGATAAATAACAATAAAATACATGAATAAATGAATTTATAAATAGATAAATAAATAAATATATTTGTCACGTACCTGTGATAATTATAAGAAATAGAGATAGATATAGTAAATAAATGAATGAATGTATTCATATAAAGGGCATGGATACAAACAACATACGAAGCTAACTCATACACACACACAAACACACGCAATATCATCAACACGAATAACAACAGCAAAAGCGGCGGTGACAATCATCATCATTATTATTATTATTATTATTATTATTATTATTATTATTATTATTATATTATTATTATTATTATTATTATTATTATTATTATTATTATTATTATTATTATTATTATTATTATTATATTATTATTATTATTGCCAAATAAACACACACACACTATATATTTGTTCTCCACTCGGTTTATATGTATATGTGTGTGTGTGTGTATTTAAGTGCACAGCGCATCCATAAATAACCTTTATAATTTGAAGCGTGGAAGTGTGAAAGTTATAAAGATAATTTACGGACAAGCTGTATATTCGACCGGTTTCCATACATTTTCTGTCTCACAAATACACTAGCACGTCATTGGTCAGCCAAGGGCTATAATAGAAGACATTTCTGCCGAAGTACCGCACCCTGAGAAACCACGCGGCTGCAAGTTAAGCTTCGTAACCACACAGCCATTCCTGTCAGCGTTGTATAAATCTTTTACATCCATACTATAAAACTGGAATGATGTCGTTTACGACAGCGAGGGTTCCAGCTGATCCGATCAATGGAAGATCCTGCTGGCGAAATTAACGTGCAAGTGGCTGAGCACTCCATAGACACGCGTACCCTTAATATATTTTACAGGGAAATTATGTGACACAGAATGTAACACAGCTAGGCCCTTGAATTAAAACACATTTTTGGCTGATGAGTGGGCTGGAACAACGTGAAATATGGTGTCATGTTTATGGACACAAGATGCTGCGGTTATCGAACTCTCGACCTTACGATTAGGAGCCATAACCACGAAGCCACACACATTCACATAGAACAGACTGGTTACACATCTGTTTAACAATATATGTCCAGAGGGACAAATAGAGAACCAGAATGAAATGTATTGATGTAAAGAACAGCTGCTGGTGAGAATAGAATGAGGAATTGAAACCTTGCCATAGTTTGTATTGACATATTGATTACCGAAAGGCATTTGATAGCATTCCGCATTGTTGGATATTAGAAATATATAAAGGAAGTAGCTCAAACGTTAACGAAAACCATCAGTCATGCTAAAGAAAGGGGGATAAACAAGGCTGCGAGCTGGTAGAATCGTTAGCACGCCGGGCGAAATGCTTAGCGGTACCTCGTCTGCCGTTACGTTCGGAGATCAAATTCCGCCGAGGTCGACTTTGCCTTTCATCCTTTCGGGGTCGATAAATTAAGTACCAGTTGCGCACTGGGGTTGATGTAATCGACTTGATCCGTTTGTCTGTCCTTGTTTGTCCCCTCTGTGTTTAGCCCCTTGTGGGTAGTAAAGAAATAGGTATTTCGTCTGCCGCTACGTTCTGAGTTCAAATTCCGCCGAGGTCGACTTTGCTTTTTATCCTTTCGGGGTCGATTAAATAAGTACCAGTTACGCACTGGTGTCGATATAATCGACTTAATCCGTTTGTCTGCCCTTGTTTGTCCTCTCTGTGTTTAGCCCCTTGTGGGTAGTAAAGAAATAGGTATTTCATCTGCTGTTACGTTCTGAGTTCAAATTCCGCCGAGGTCGACTTTGCCTTTCATCCTTTTGGGGTCGATAAATTAAGTACCAATTACGCACTGGAGTCGATGTAATCGACTTAAACCCTTTGTCTGTCCTTGTTTGTCCCCTCTATGTTTAGCACCTTGTGGTCAATAAAGAAATAAGAAATAAGGAAAGATGGATAAACAAACCATGGTTAGAAAGCAAAGGGCAGAGAATAAGGACCAGCCTTATTCTTGTTAAAAGAGGAATCTGCCAGTGGGAATCATTATCTCCCTTAGTTTCTTGTTTAGATCTCATTCCATTAACACTTTTAACGAATCCACTATGCCATGGAGAAAATTTAATCCACTCCTCCAGAATGAATGATTTGGAGATATTTTGAAGGGATAGTAAGGAGTTTGGGAGCCAAATATATTCTTGGAGTTGAGGAGCAGGCAAATATGCAACGCTAAGATTAGAAACAAGATAATTAGAACTAAGGATATTACTTTGTAATTTATGGCATAAGACCAACGGTTTGGGGGGATGGAAAGACATGAACCGGAAGAAATATTGTGAACCAGAAGAAATGATATTATGGTCGATATATTAAAAATTTTTACTTAAACTATGTAAAGTGTGTGTATTTTTCCTCTTTAGTTTCTTATATATATTACAACTCACAACGTGGAGATAATCGAAATTCCTCCTTTTCTATTACTACTTGTATGATGGCCGGATAACTGAAGAGATGGCGGCGTGGGTTTCCGCCCCGACATCCAAAACTCGGGGTTTTATCATGGCTACCCAATAATTGTCACATATTACATTTACAGATTAATTCCTCTATTTACATAATATCCAGGTCTCTTTCATTCTTTTGTTGTCTTACCATTTTTACCAATAAGCTACCTCCCGTACACCGCTATTTTTCCCTAAGGGCTAATACAGCTTATTTTGGAAAATCGCCAGACATCGGTTAAGGACTCTACTCCGCAGAAGAATTCAATATGGACGCCTACTACATCGATTATTCTATGAAAAACATACCTATAACATCAAGGCAACTATACTCTAAGTACCTTTTGGAGAAATTTACATAGGCATTTCTTCAATGGCCAGATACCTGAAGAGATGGCGGCGTGGATTTCCGCCCCGACATCCGAAACTCGGAGTTTTATCATGGCTGCCGAATAATTGTCACATATTACATTTACAGATATATATATGTATATATATAGTGAAAGAGAGAGAAATAGAGATAGATGGGTAAACAAAGTGCGTGTGTGAGTGTGTACTGTTTTTTTTACTGTGTTTGTCCCCACAACTGCTCCAAACCAGTATTGGTTTGTTTCTGTCCCTATAATATTTGATAAAAGAGGCTGATAAATCAAGATAAAAAGTGTAAGTGATGGAATGAAATCGTGCGACACATACATTTATCTCCAAATATAATGCAATCTTTGTATTGTCCTTTTGCATGCTCTGATGATTTTCCACCTGGGGTATTTTGAAATGCAAGATTACATATTTATATATGTTTTGTAGTTTAAATTGGATGCGAAACGAAACATTTGTAGGCGATTATGTTAATTAATTAATAAATTAATTTGTATCCATTAGATCTCTCCGTTTTCAGACTTGATGATGATGATGATGATGATGATGATGATGATGATGATGATAATAATAATAATAATAATAATAATAATAAATGCCCTGATGCAGTACCAGGCAATGGCTCTCATGGCTTCTGATCTTAACTGATTGGAAGTGTTATCATGTACATTGTTTTGTCTTGGTATAAAAGATGGGCTACAGCAAATATTCTGCTCAATACCTCAGATTTGCTTGTCTGTTGTTTGACCTTAACCCTTAGTGGCTGACAAGAAGTAGTGGGGGACCATCTTAGCCATGTGTTGAGAGGGATTCTTTGGGGTTTGAATAATTCACCTCTGGAAACATGGGTGTTTCGTTCAACATCCTTAAACAACCCTTATTCAGGGACCTTTTGAGCGGGATGGGTTACACGACCAGAAGAAAATTCTAACTGGGCCCCACCTGCAAGGTCATGTGCT
>NC_043003.1:8010656-8030656 GCF_006345805.1 Octopus sinensis
GGGTCGATAAATTAAATACCCGTTGCGTACTGGAGACGATCTGGCCCCCTCCTCCAAAATTTCGGGCCTTGTGCCTATAGTAGAAAAGAATACATTTACCTCGAATCAGTTTCTGGATCTATCTTTTGCATTTCATCTTTTACTTATTTCAGTCGATAATCTCCGGCCATGCTGGGGCACCGAAATGAAGAGTTTTAGTCACGGGAATTGAGACCAGTAACGCTAAGTTAAGAGGACGAAAAAATACCAACAAGGATTGTTGAGCGTTGGTGGAGGACAAACACATACTCAAAGATACACACACATAGATAGACACACACACTTATACATAAGTGCATATATATATATATATATATATATATATATATATATACACGGACGCAAACACGCAAACACTCCCCAAACACACACTCTCTCACACATATAACTACGACAGCTTCCTTTAAGTATCACAGATACGTTTACAATGCATTGATCGGCCCTGTTTTGTAGTATAGGATGATGGCCCGAAGTAGCATGCAGTGGGACTGAACCCGGAAACATGTGGTTGGGAAGCAAACTTCTTACCACACAACCACACCCGTTTTCGCTTCTTTTTTTTCATATCAACAAGCATCCAGTCGGAAATGCTATCGATGGGACCCTGCTAAAACAAATGACAGATGAAAATAAAGTATTGAAAATAGAACCAATTCGTGTGCCTATTATTGACATTATGACCCACCCGAGATACGGCTATATATGTTTAAATACAGCAGTTCACATCCAGAATCGTGGAAGCCAAATGCTAAAACGAAATCATATTTCAAACTTCACGAAGAACTTGCAATGAGTTTTCTATATCGATACCGATGTGTGTGTGTGTGTGTGTTAGTGTGCGTTGTACTTCTGTCTCAATATCTCTGTATATAGATATACATATACACGCGAGCCCGCGCGCATACACACACACACACACACACACACACACATATATATATGAACCATTCGCACCGTGAGTGTATAGAAAGTTTGTTTACATATAAAATAAACAAACACGAACTTGTATAGTTCTTAAATTTGACAGAAATGGGGAGGCTGATTCGCTGGTTTCGAGGTAACACACCTAGTCCCGTTAACAAAGGGATGTGGGTTCGATTCCCACGCGGATAGGAAAACCTTCTTTTTTCTGTCGAGGGACTTCTATGCCCCTTTATTAGACTATTTTCACTAGTCATTGCACGGTTATTGCTTTAAGATTACATAAAAATACCATTATTATTATTTACAGGATTGTAAAAATGGCATCGTATATAAAAAAAACATTCACACCGAAAGCTTATATATATATATTTATACACACAGACATATGCATATAAACGTATATGTGTTGTATATCTTCATATATGTCCATCTAGCTTTCTACTCCTCCCTTCTCTCCTACTCTCTTATCTGTAGGTCTTGCTTATAATCTCGACTGATCTTCCATGCTGATGTCATTATAAATTTAGTTCCTTGACTTTTCCGATATTATTTCCTCAATCTGTACCAAGCTTTCGCTTTCGCTGTAGCAACAGGTCGCTCTTCTTTCTTCTTCAATATATCACGTGCCAACCTTCCTTCGTATTTCGTTATTTAATCCTCAGAAGTGATAATGTAAAAACAAAATCCCACGTACTTCGCTGTCTCTATGTTATCTTAATGTATTTTCACAACCATTAGATATATTATACAAGGTTTACTTAGTTCAAAGTTATGCTAAGATAAGATTTACAGAATACTCAAAAACATAGCTTGGCTTATAAGTTAACGTCATCGAAAACCACGCAAAAGAAAAATGGCATTTTTCCGCAAACTGTAATAACATTTCATAGAAGATAACACTAAAATAACACTATTATGAATACAAAGCGTGAATTTCATCTAGGCAAGAAAATAATGTATTTTCCTATAAAAATCCTGTGATGTTCATGGTGTTTATAAATATTTTAGCAACGTAAATGAAATTAAATGGCTTCAACCTGTATCCAAAATACCTTCGTAAACTTGAATAACCGGAAATTACTTCATGCTTTATGGAGCATTAATTCAGTTACAAAATGCAATCCCACGCTTTTTTTAACAGATTTATTAGTTTTAAAAGCAACTATTGATAAAAGGTGTAAATAGGCTCCACAGGGCTTTTATTATGGGCTTCTTAAGAGGCATAAGTCATTCTAATGTCGGTACACTATTATTATTAAATAGTAAGTCGGGTGTGCTAGTAGAATCGTTAGTACATCGAGTAAAATGCTTAGCGACATTTCATCCGTCTTTATTTCTGAGTTTAAAGTCGACTTTGCTGTTCATCCTGTTGGAATCGATAAAATGAGAACCAGTTCAACATTGGAGTCGATGTAATAGACATACTGCCTCCCTAAAATCAATGACCTAACGCCAAAATTTGAAATTAATATTGCAGAATAGTAAAAAAAAATGTGACAGTACAACGCGTCAGTATGGCTATGGGCACGGGCATGGACATCCCGTCGTTTGGAGTGGTAACACTGGGAATGACTTCTTCGGTTTCAAGTGTCAAAGAAATGTAGCCATTGAAGGTGGCGAGCTGGCAGAAACATTTGCACGCCGGACGAAATGCTTAGCTGTATTACGTCTGTCTTTACGTTCTGAATTCAGATTCGGCCGTGGTCGACTTTGCCTTTCATCCTACCGGGGTCGATAAATTAAGCACCAGTTACGCACTGGTGTCGATATAATCGACTTAATCCCTTTGTCTGTCCTTGTTTATCCTCCCTGTGTTTAGCCCCTTGTGGGTAATAAAGAAATAGGTATTTCGTCTGCCTTTACATTCTGAGTTCAGATTCCACCGAGGTCGACCTTGCCTTTCATCCTTTCGGGGTCGATAAATGAAGTACCAGTTACGCACTGCTGTAGATGTAATCGACTTAATCCCTTTGTCTGTCCTTGTTTGTCCCCTCTATATTTAGCCCCTTGTGCACAATAAAGAAATAAGAAATATAGCCAATGAAATTCATTTCATTATGCTTTTTGAGCTCGCAGAATCGTTAGCATGCCAGAGTTGCTGAGTTGCGTTTTATCAGAGTTAAAATGTCATCGTGTCGGAAATTACGTGGGGGAGAACGTCACAATTGGTAAGTTGTCTGCAGGTTTTTATAGATATTGACAAGACCACAGCAGACACGATCCTGGGTATGGAATTCAAGAAAACTATTGGACTCAACAGGTTACTTTTCGGCTAATGGACAGAAGGGACTTATTCTAAGTTGCACGTTTTTCTTTATAGGAGAATGAACTAAAATAAAAGAAAAGCCTAACACGGCAGTACAACCCCAAGCCCAGAAGAATGAGATGTCACAGTTGGAAAGACATTATTGTTAAGTTGGAAGAAAGCCTTCGCCATAATAACTCTAAAATAGCTTGAGGTGTCATCATTAAAATTAGAAAAAAAATGTTCACCAATATAATCCTTTCTACTCTAGGCACAAAGCCTGAAATTTTGGCGGAGGTGCCAGTCGATTACATCGACCCCAATAAGCTACTGGTACTTAATTTATCGACCGCAAAAGGATGAAACGCAAAGTTGGCCTCAGTGGAATTTGAACTCAACGTAAAGACAGACAAAATACCGCTAAGCATTTCGCCCTGCATGCTAATGATTCTGCCACCGATATAATGGAACAGCGAAGAAAAGGCGTTCCAAGTCTTTTACTTCTGTTGGTGTGTTTACGCCCCCGTAACGTAGCGGTTCGGCAAAAGGTTCTGATAAAATAAGTATCAGACATAAACGAATAAGTACTGGTGTCAATTCGGTGCCCCAGCATGGTCGCAGTCTAATGTCTGAAACAAGTGAAACAATGTTTTGTACCAGAGACAATATCAGTGTTATTCCCTAAGAACGTGGTTTTTTTCTTATTAACACAAAACAATAATTTAAAAAAGTCTTCGAATCCTTGTCAACATAATTATCAGTTATTCATAATAACACAAAAATAGAAATATTTTCGCAATGGATTTTATAGGATTTTTTTTCTAGCCTAGGTTTCTCGTGATATCATCTACTGCTCTAAGTTATTATCTGCGTATCTATTCAATTATTGGAATATAAATGAATAGTATTTGTCAGTAAATTGTTAATTATTATTAATTATGAGATAATTCTCATATCAACACAGAGTCAGTGATGTGAGTGATTCTGTGTATAAGATATATGAATGAATTTCTGACGGAGGCTTTAGAATGCTGGCAGTAGCAGTATTCTGTTCTAATATTAACACATATTTGTTTAAAAGTATTTAATCAAATTAAAGACTTAGTGATGGGTGAAAGGAAGGCAAACAGTTGTTATTGCAAATTGGTTTTATCGCGTATATCATTCATAAATTTCTGGATATTATTTTCTTTCTTTTCCCTTGACGCAGGACAATATTTTTTAGAAGCGTAAGATAAATAAAAATCAAGAGAAAAAATGGCATCTAAAGAAGCTTTTATATTTTATAAGCATAACAAACTTGCGCCAGAGTCAATTAAATCGACTTGTATATGGTCTTTTCCCAGATCTCAAAGGGACGGATTGTAAAAATCGATCTAAACAAAGATGGTAATCAAAGTAAGGTCGTATCAAACTGGATATCATAAACAGCATCGTGTTTAACCCACTAACATCCATGTAAAACCATTAATGAGCGCAATCAATGAAATGTGCATGAAGATCATGCTTAGTTAAACATCTTCTTAATATCACGCAATTTCCATACAGTTAATAATGTTGAACCTAACACATACACAGTTATATATACCCCCCCCCACACACATACACGCATATACATATAATATATATATATATACTTCGCTATTGTATCTGGTTTACAAGATTCTTTATGTGAATTCGTGTGCTGAAGCAATTTTTTTGTGTCTGGGAAAAGTCATATTGTCTTATTATCTAACACATTAACCGGTTCGATTTCTACTCATTCGTTACTTATATTTTTCGACATTTTTATATGTACTTCTATATATGCCTCTCTCCCCCCTCTCTCTATCTCTCTCTCTCTCTCTATATATATATATATGTATATATATATATATATATATCAGCCGAAATTGCGAAGATGATCCGGTTCTTGACTGATGACTGAGGGCTTCGAAAGTCCCGTCTGTGTTTTTGTGTCGTCTTCTAAATGTTTCACGTTCTTGTCCCAGTTTGTATATTTTTTTACTTTTACATATATATATATAATTAGAAATATGTATATATATACAGAGAGAGAGAGAGAGAAAGAGAGAAAGAGAAGGGGAGAGGAGGAGGAGAGGGAGGGAGGGAGAAAGAAAATGGATAGTTATTCACGCGTACACTTATATAACTACTTTGTAAGTCAGTCTTCAATAGAGCCGCATTTTGGCAGCAAAATTTCAGAACGTGCAGCTTTATTACTCGTCTATATTTCAAGCAACGATACCCGTATTCAGGAAATTCATTAGGAAATTATACGAATGCAGTACACATCTTTACCTTCTTAAGCCCGTTACAATGGAAATGGGGGACTCTGGAAAGTCATAGATGATATTTTGGAAATAAGAGAAATTCAAGAAGCATGATTGCGACAAGTTTTCGCTTCTTAACACATTATATAGCACATGCGAAGTATTACATGGGAAACCAAGAAAGAAAACAAGGCCTGTTTCATCGTGATCATGATGACAAACACAGACAGAAATATTTCTGATTGCGACATTTGATCAAACTCTGCCAAGATTCAGATGAGTCAAAACTAAATTCCAACAATAAAAGCGCGAAATAGAGTTGAAAGTGTAGGACAACAAAGGGGCTGAAAAGAACACCGCTGCTCAGTTCAAAGAGATGCGTAGACTGTATTTTCAGAAGATTTGAATACCTATTACACTTCGTATTATCGTGTCCTTTACACATCGTTATGAAAGTAGTGGTGATATATATGTATATATATATATATATATATATATGGTTCAAATTTACAGAAAACAAAAAACGAAGACAGCCGAGGGAACAACTAAGAAGAAGATCATACATAGCGAGTGACGTTGAAGAGAATTAATCTGCCTTTATTACAGCGATCCACAAATTTATATATGAATAGAATTTATTGACATCGACGGACAGCCTTCTTATTACAAAGAATTAACGAATTTAAAACCATACAGTATTCTGCAACATCATTTTTTCTTGAAAATAGGCAAAATAAGTCTCATAAATTTAGGTAGTTTATTCTGCATGCAGATTTGAAATCAAGTCCTATAAACAAAACACTGTTTTGTTTATTATGTATGTAGGTAAAGGCGGTGAGCTGGCAGAAACGTTAGCACGCCGGGCGAAATGCTTAGCGGTATTTCGTCTGCCGTTATGTTCTGAGTTCAAATTCCGCCGAGGTCGACTTTGCCTTTCATCCTTTCGGGGTCGAGTTAAATAAGTACCAGTTACGCATTGGTCGATATAATCGACTTAATCCATGTGTCTGTCCTTGTTTGTCCTCTCTGTGTTTAGCCCCTTGTGGGTAGTAAAGAAATAGGTATTTCGTCTGTCTTTATGTTCTGAGTTCAAATTCTGCTGAAGTCGACTTTCTTTTTCATCATTTCAGGGTCGATAAATTAAACACTAGTTGCACTAATCGACTGGCCCCTCCCCCAAAATTTCAGGCCTTGTGCCTAGAGCAGAAAAGATTATGTATGTAGGTATCTTTCTCATGGATGTTAAAGTCTTCAGACTTTCACTTGCGCATGCGTATTGTAACTGAGATAAACACAACTTATGTATAGATTAAAATTTGTAACGAGGATTTTACTTCTTAGCTGCATGCTTATTATAGTGTTACTCATATGGTCTCTGTAACAGTAATCGTTTAGAAAATACTTACTTGGTAATTAGGTAAAAGCAGCTACTAAACTAAATTTATGTCTGCTGATAAGATGATTAAGAATCACATAAAAATATTGGATTAATTTAATTCGCTTCACTTAGAGACGACGGAAATATTTATATAAATATAATGTTTACAACCGTTGATTCAGAAATCACTCGAAACACGATGTACTTCGACAGTGTTAAGACATAATCTTATTAGTTAGTTGTCATCACATTGCGACGAGAGTTGCAATTTCTGTGACAATAGCCAGTTGAGCATAGTAAGACTGTGTCATGATCTTGTCAATTATGGACAGACAGAGCAACCAAATTTAAATTTCTCTGCAAAAATTTTGTCATATTTCGTGCTATAAATTGCCAGATAAAACGATATAGAGTTAAAAGCAGTGGCATATTGCCATCGACGTAAAATTATAACTTCCAAATATAGTGAGTAAAACTGCAGAATAACACTTTGAAATGAAAGAACATTGATTGGTGAGCTTCTAGATTTAAAATTGCTGTGAGAAGTGGAATATAGGCTGAAGTCATTTCCTTTCACTTACTTCAGTAACTTACTTGTAAAATGCATGAATAATACTAATCAATTCCTTATGAATTTTGACCTCAAGTCAAAAGGAAAAAAAGTAATCGATATAAAAAAATCGATCGAAAGCGGTTGAAGGGTAGGGACGTTATCAAAATCTGTTTCCCGGTTTCTTTTCTCATACAATTAATATATTCATGAAAAGTGAACATCGATCACTTCATTTGTAAATGTAGGACATTGTGATATTGGGCCAAGGTGGACAAGGAATATGAAAATAATGAAAGTGAGAATAAGACAAGGTCATGAGTGAATCAAATCCTTGATCCGATTTAGCATGAGGCGCAGGAGTGGCTGTGTGGTAAGTGGCTTGCTAACCAACCACATGGTTCCAGGTTCAGTCCCAGTGTATGGAATTTTGGGCAAGTGACTTCTACTATAGGGTCGGGCCGACCAAAGCCTTGTGATTGGATTTGGTAGAGGGAAACTGAAAGAAGACCGCAGTATATATGTGTGTGTATGTGTGTGTATGTTTGTGTATGCGTGTGTCCAAACATCGCTTGATATCGATGGTGTTGTGTTTACGTCCCCGTAACTTAGCGGTTCGGCAAAAGTGCCCGATAGTATAAGTACTGGGCTTACGAAGAATAAGTCCTGGGGTCGATTTACTCGACTAAAGGCGGTGCTCCAGCATGGCCGCTGTCAAAATGACTGAATGAATAAAGGAATAAAAGAACGTATATATATATATATAATATATATATATATATATATATATTATATTAAATTAGAGACAAAACCACTATTATGCAAATTAATAATTGTTACATTTCTAAATAATATAAATTAATTTATGTATTGACTTAAGTCTTTCTTTGTTTGATTTGCATAATAGTGGTTTTGTCTCTAATTTAATATGATATAATATTTTACTATAAAATTGGATTCAATCCTAAATCTGATTTTTCCCTGATATATATATATATATTATATATATATTATATATATATATATATATATTATATTAAATTAGAGACAAAACCACTATTATGCAAATTAATAATTGTTACATTTCTAAATAATATAAATTAATTTATGTATTGACTTAAGTCTTTCTTTGTTTGATTTGCATAATAGTGGTTTTGTCTCTAATTTAATATGATATAATATTTTACTATAAAATTGGATTCAATCCTAAATCTGATTTTTCCCTGATATATATATATATAATATATATATATATATATATAGATAGATAGATAGATAGATAGATAGATAGATAGATAGATACTAATTCATTAAATCTTGTATCATTAGTGAATGTGCTCATATTATTTAAAAACCATCAACAATCATCTTTTTGCAGGTCATTCACATATCGGTGATAGAGCGATGGTTTTTCATGTAAACACGTCCGTATCACGTTTAAATCCTTTAATTTTGAATTTCATACGATGTGTTACATAATTTGAAATATATGATAAAAACAAATAAATCAAAATCTGTCAAACGTATCATGAGACGTGGTTTCGAATGTATATACCTTAACATTAAAGAATGTGACAGACTTCTTTCAAGGCACATAATTAAGTTGTTCAAGGGACATAATAAAAGTGAGCCAAATATTTTTTATTCATTTCATTACGTAATTGTCGTCCTGCAGTTGAAACGCTGCGATAAACTGGGAAAACGTGGCAAGCTTTGTTTTCTTTAATTATCTGTATATTCTTTGAGAGAAGGTTTCGTTGTGTAAGGCTGCCCTATATGCTGAAGACTTTGTATCAACGACGGATTGAGAGTCTAGTTTCTCTAATAAGGTGGTCTCGATAATATTTAAATGCAGGTTTCAAATTTTGGCCCAAGGCCAGGATAAGTTTATTATATCGACCCCAGTGTTCAATTGGTATTTATTTTATTACTGTAATTCATGTCTCGATACAACCGCAGTCCAATCGGAACGAAGTCTCAATTTTCGTTATGAAACGACCAATGTCTATTCATATTTTATTAAACGTTATATTTTATGAAAAGAGGGAAAACATTTGGTGATCTTGATAGTAATATGTTGCCATCCAGTGTCTCTAGAAGAATGACTTGTAAGTATTCTTGTTTTATTTTGTATTTTATTGTTTTTAATTATGTACAAACATTAAGGTATTTGAGATAAAACATTTAGAGAATCTAAAAGTATATTGTTAAAGTCGAAACCGGTAGGGAATCTTATTTACTTTATTTTTCTTAGATTTTGTATTTTCAATTGGTGCAAATACTCATTCAATGATGCTATATTTCGCAATGAGGCAAATCTTTTAATGCATTTTCAATATATTATTATACATACAAACATACACACACATATGTACTCTCTGCTCTTTCTCTTTTAACTTTAGAGTAAATTTTGACTGGTTACCTACATGATAGCAAGGTTGTAAAGGAAAGTATCTTGTTTTAAGTATCATGTATGTATATGTGTGCGACATACTTACATACTGTTTCTGTCTGTAATTTTTTTCAATGTTGAACTCATTGCATACAGTGAAAAAAAGAACTCCGAACTACGTTTTGGCGAAAGAAACTTATTAACCCCGCAAATATATACAAAGAATAAACATTATTATTTATTCATTTGAGTAGTTATATAATTTTATCAATAAATACTTTTAAGTGGTTAGTGTCGATAGATATTTTAAGTGATTTATCTGAAATGATAACATAAGAAAGCGAAAATGAAATCTTAGAATATAAATTAATTAACCTTTTGTTAACCTCAGTTCAAATGAGAAACGGCTGTGAAACATCATTTATAAAAATATACTTCATGAATATGTGGTATATCTCTAACTTTGTAGACAAAAGTTCAGGCTCAACAAGGGATATTATTCAAATTAGAGCCTTGTATTTTGATCAATTAATCCAAGTATATGGTTAATTAAAAAGGTTCGGCGAGTGAGTTCGTGACTGGGTCTCCTAAAGAGAGCTGCCAAATCTACCTGAAACACACATCTGCTATTTTAAATAGAAAAAGGCCAAGCTGAATATTGTAGTCCAAGGCAATGCAAAAGCAAAACGACTCAAATTTGGAACATATTTGAATATATACACGATAATGGGTATTTTATCACAGTCATAAGCTCGAGCCGAATTGAAAATATTTAAGTTATACGAGATGTGATAGACATAGCAGTAAAATCACCCTCATATCAAGCTCTTCAGTTTTTAATAAACCGAAATACACTGGATAAACCATTTACCCGTTGATTACATAAGTCCACTTGATCAGAGCTAATCCGAGAATAAACAACGCCCTCAACGGTCGTTTGAAAATCATATCAGTACTCATTAGTAACGTGGGCGTAGTGGGACAGACGACAGAGAAATACAATGATTTTCTGTATTTAGTTTGGTCAGCTAAATTTGGATTTTAAAAACCAGCAGATTACCCTTCCGGATAACTCAAGATTGTATAGTTTTGGCGCTGATAAAGCCATTGGATCACTTATTTCCAAATTAAATGCAATGTGTTATTTTCTTTCACCCTGATTGCGAGGAAGAATATTGACTGCTATAAAAGTTTTGTGACATCTAATGACGAGTGTAAGACGTTATACTACAAACAGTTTGGTGCTGCCTTTTTGGCTTCGCTGATTCAGTGCTGACGTATTTGACATCAGACGTTTTAATGTTCCTCTCGCCAATTTCGTCTCTGTCTTTCTCTGTTAGTATATCTATCTATTTGTGGACATTTCTACGCGAATATATGTGTATCTGTTTGCTTCCAATGTCACAAAATACTGTGTCACCAAGTATACTGAATGTCCATTCAGTCGTGCCAAATGCTTAGGGTTGAAACATTCGCGCCAAATCACTTTATGTCCTTTAATTATTTCGCTTAACATTTTCAGTCCAAATCCCACCATCTCTGTCTTTAAAGGAAGAGGTTGTGTATTTGTCGATGATCTGTTTCCTCCAATAATATTTCTATCGGAAGCTTCCAAAATAGGTTTTTAAAAATGCAATAGATTTGTAATTCTCAGCTACAAATCCTTGAATGGAGGGCTTCAAACTATGAGTGGTTTACTTTTAAACATCCAGCTCCGTACCTCCTATTCTGAAATGAATGTATTGGGGTAATTACGGATAATCTTAAACTTATTCATTGCATTTAGGCCTGTGACGAATTCTCAGCTTGATAAGACCGGAGCTTAAGTGATATTCCATGGCTTATAAGTGACTGAGATTACGACACTCTCAGCTGAATAGGATACCAGGTCATTCCAGGGTTAACTGCCCGGTTATTACTGAAATTCATATACAGCTGAGTGGACAATAGGAACGTGAAATGAAGTATTTTGCTCGAGAACACAATGTATCACCCACTACAGGAATCGAAACCAGGGTCTTATGATCGTGATTGCAACACCCGGACCACTAAACAACACGACGTAACTACGTGTCCATTGATCAAAATACTTAAAGCAGTATCTCTGGGTAACATCTGGGCCCAAAACCCTTCAATTTAGTAATCTTTTAAGATGTATAGTGACATTTCCTGACTGACAGTAATAGCATTTTGTTTCGGATTAAGTGAAACCGCCTTTGGATATAATCAATCCACTCTGTTTCAGATTATCGTTTACAGATATTCTCCTCACGTCCCTCCTCAAGACCGTGCGTTTTATGCGTAAAAGTTTGTAAAAATTCAGCTGTGTTGGAATTGTAACTTCCTAGGAGTATAACGTTTCAGTTTTATATTCTATGCATCTATTCGTTGCTTCAAATGTTCCACATCGATATGAAAATCTAGATTTCTAAACCAGTGCATTCTGCCCGTCCATTAAGGATAGTCATCGCCCTGAACTTCTACTTAGCACGTAATTGATATGAAATAACGTATCTATTTTTACAGACCTAAGCAAGGGAAATTCGGGCTTCCATACAATGTATGTATAAAGAGAAAATGCATGTATACTTTGTGATGAATGCTCGCTGTAACCACAATGTCCTGGTTATCTTATGGGTTAGTTTTTGTTATTTTCATTGATTTGAGAATATACAATTGTTTTGTAAGATGTATGGATGCATATTAATGCAACATATAAACGTAATTCCATTCCAAACTGAAATTACTAATAGAGAAGAAAGGAGCCGTAATCTTATGGCTACCAAGTGTTTAAATAAATATATTGGTTTCGAATTTTAGTGCAAGCACAGCAATATTTGGGGAAGAAGTAAGTCAATTAGATAGAGCCTAATATCCAATTGAAGTCGACCTCGGTGGTATTTGAATTCAGAATCAAAACACAGACGAAATGTCGCTAGGCAATTTGCCCGGCTGCCAGCTTTGTTGAATAGATATATTCATCTCTCACACCGCCTGAAGCTTTTATGATATATGTATATATATATATATATATATATAATATATATATATATATATATATATAATATATATATATATATATATATATATATATATAATATATATTATATATATATATATATATATATATATATATATATATATATATATATATATATATATATATATGTATATATATACATATATATATATATGTATATATATACGTATATATATATATATATAATATATATATATATATATATATATATATACACATACGTATGTATACATACAAACATACACACACACACACACACACACATATATATGTGTGTATATAAATACTTGCGCGTGGGTGTATTTTCCTGTATGTGTGTGTGTTTGCCTGTATGTGTGTGCGTGTGTATGTGTGTGCGTGTGTATGTGTGTATTATGAGTATACTTAAACAGGATGCGTAAATCGTAAATCTAATATTGAAACGCAGCGCCTAAAGGTGAAAAGTAAGGTGAAACATCAAATTACTTTTCTGAACAGTTGAGATGTCCTGAAATTTAAATTTTCACTTTCCATTTTATTTACTTATTGATTCACTAAGATATTCGTTGCAGTTCTAATCTGATTATTTCGCTGAAGGTACCACAAAAACAAATAGATACAAAAATAAGATTAAAATAAAAAAAGATTAGAGTATATTTGTTGAATTTAATTTCCATTGATGGTCTTAGGAGGTAAATTATGTATGTATGTGCGCTGTGTTCTGCAGAGAAATGACAGCAGAATAGGGGATTAAAGAGAAGAAATAAATCAGTTTTATAGGAGACTGTGGTGAATATTGATGCTCCATCAATAGCACCAACACAATGGTTTTAGTGGAAGCGAATAAATACCCAGGTAGGAGGGATATATATATAAACATACGCATACACACCTATTTCTTTACTACCCTCAAGGGGCTAAACACAGAGGGAACAAACAAGGACAGACAAACGGATTAAGTCGATTATATCGGCCCCAGCGCATAACTGGTACTTAATTTATCGACCCCGAAAGGATGAAAGGCAAAGTCAACCTCGGCGGAATTTGAACTCACAACGTAACGCAGACGAAATACTGCTAAGCATTTCGCCCGGCGCGCTAACGTTTCTGCCAGCTCGCCACCTTTACATACGCATACGCACACAGCCACACATACACACGCACACGAACACAGACGCATGCACACATACGCGCGCGACCATACACACGTGAACAGGCGCGCGCGCACACACACATCAGACTGTAGCCATGCTGGAGCATGTCCTAAAAGGACTTTAGCCGAACGAATCGACTGCAGTACTATTATTTCTTAAGTCTAGTACTTTTTATTGCTCCCTTTTGCCGAACCGCTATTTGACGGGGAAGTAAGCCCCACCAACACCGGTTGTCAAGCTGTGAGTGGTTTACAAAGACACACACACACACACACACACATATATATATATATGTGTGTGTTTGTGTGTGTGTGTGTGTGTGTGTGTAAACACGATGAGCTTCTTTTAGTTTCCGTTTATCAAAACCACTCATAAGCCTATTAGTCGATCCGAGGCTATAGTAGAAGATACTTGCCGACGGTGTCACGCCACCTAGTGGGACTGAACCCGGAATCAACCCTTTATCTATTATACTGAATGCAAAAACATCGTTGAAATAGAAATCGTCTGCTGTAGTTGTCTATGATAACATGCATTGTGATAACCTCAGGAGTGGCTGTGTGGTAAGTAGCTTGTTTACCAACCACATGGTTCCGGGTTCAGTCCCACTGCGTGGCACCTACTATAGCCTCGGGCCGACCAAAGCCTTGTGAGTAGATTTGGTAGACGGAAACTGAAAGAAGCCTGTCGTATATATGTATATATATATATATATATATATATATATATATATATATAGATATATATATATGTGCGTGTGTGTGTTTGTGTGTCTGTGTCTGTCCCCCTAGCATTGCTTGACAACCGATGCTGGTGTGTTTATGTCCCCGTTACTTAGCGGTTCGGCAAAAGAGACCGATAGAATAAGTACTGAGCTTACAAAAGAATAAGTCCCGGGGTCGAGTTGCTCGATTAAAGGCGGTGCTCCAGCATGGCCGCAGTCAAATGACTGAAATAAGTAAAAGAGTAAAGAGAGAGAGAGTATGTGACATGTGTCGAAACAGAATATACAACGTAGAAGGACAAAAATCGACCCATTAGCTTTTATCGTAATGTAGTGTGAAGTCACAGCAAGTCTCATGCTTAGACGGGTTTCTCGTCTCCGACATATAAGTAGATATGGCCGTGATTCGTATTCGATGTAGCATTTTGCCCTTCGCATTAATATTGGTTTCACATGTAGGCACAAGGCCTGCATTTCGAGGGTCATTTTAAGTCTATGGCATCAACCCAAGTGCCCAACTGGTACTTCTTTTATAGACTACTAAATGACGAAAGGAAAAAATCATGTCCGGTGGCGTTTGAACTCAGAATCTAAAACGCACGAAATTCCGCGAAGTATACTTTTTCCTGGACGTGTTAACGCTTCTACTAGCTCACCGCCTTCTTTCGGACTAACATTGTTCAACCAGTTTTCAATGCTCTCTTGCCTGATCTTACTTAAACCATATCCTTCAAACAACATACTAATCATTCTTTTGCTATTCTTGCGTTCACACGATCTATGAATTCCAACGATATCTTCGAATGAAAGAACATATATATTGTTCTCACAAGTTCTTAGGTAGGTGTTAGAATCCTTATGTATGCTAACCAATTTTTCGTTTGATTTATAGTAAGGCTTAAATGTATTTTTACATTTTTCTAAAACCCAAACTGATATCTATGAAATAACAACGGTAACTTTAGTTTCTGCAGCCGTACAGTGAGACTATTTCAACGGATTTCATTAAGTTCCTTCTAGACTATTCGCATAGTAATTTTCTATTTTCCATTTTATTTCGACATTTATTTATTTATATTTCTTTCTATGCATTTCCTTGTATTTTACTTAACGTATTTCTTTACTTCTCCCATTATTAATCCCTTCTCTTTGTTCCGTGTATTGTTCCGAATATGTAAACACACACACAGACATGTCTATATATGAGTGTGTACCTTTATTCGTGTGTCTATGATTAGCAGTTTATTGTTCTTACCTAGGTTATGAGTTCGGATGATGGCACCCAATTTTCTCATCTCAGTTTAAGTTACATCTTACCAATTATGGAAATGAAACATTCTGTTCTTAACAGGTGGGATTTAGAAGGAAGAAAGATTATTTACGTCGAAAAAATATAAAATTTAATGGAATCCATTAAAATAGTATCACCGTACGGCTGCAGAAACTAAACCTACCATTGTTATTTCTTAGTTTGTTTTTTTTTTAGTAAAAATACATTTAAGCCGTACTATAAATCAAATGAAAAATTGGTTAACATACATAAAGATTCTAACCACCTACCTAAGAACTTGCGAAAAATGTTTTCCGATATTTGTACGCGCTTATCGATATTGTATGCAGGTGAAGCCATCTTTAGAAGTTTCTCTCAACAACGTAGCTCAAAGCTGAAGAGATATGCGTTGTTTTGCTGAATAGATACTTGTCAGAAAATTATGTACCAAAACACTTGAATAGAGAACAATATTTTGCAGTAAAATAAATAAAAAATATAAAGAATATCTTAAACTAAGAATTTCTTACACTAGACACCACAATTCATTCAAAAGAAGTCAACTTCTCTTCTCAAGCGCGTCGTTTCTCTGTTGAGTCTCTAATAGACTCATTCCTAGAAATCTTGCCCTTTGGAACTTATTACCATTGTCTTGTTTTCTTCTGGACTATGATATTCACTCCTTTAAGTATTACCTTTCCAACTTATACACATGCCCTGACACACCCAGAAACACTTTTAACGCACGTACACACGAACACACGCACACGTATACATACAATCGGCATCTTTTGAATTTAAAGACTTCTTTTCTTTCTTTGTTGTCCCTTACAGTACAGGGGTTTCAAATGCTGTCTGCGACAGAATCGAATAGAAAAGGAATATCCACAGCTTTAATATCATTAAATAGTTAATATCATTAAATAGTTAGGCGCAGGAGTGGCTGTGTGGTAAGTAGCTTGCTAACCAACCACATGGTTCCGGGTTCAGTCCCACTGCGTGGCATCTTGGGCAGGTGTCTTCTGCTATAGGCCCGGGCTGACCAATGCCTTGTGAGTGGATTTGGTAGACGGAAACTGAAAGAAGCCTGTCGTATATATGTATATATATATGTATATATATGTTTGTATGTGTGTTTGTGTGTCTGTCCTTGTCCCCCTAGCATTGCTTGACAACCGATGCTGGTGTGTTTATGACCCCGTAACTTAGCGGTTCGGCAAAAGAGACCGATAGAATAAGTACTGGGCTTACAAAGAATGAGTCCTGGGGTCGATTTGCTCGACTAAAGGCGGTGCTCCAGCATGGCCGCAGTCAAATGACTGAAACAAGTAAAAGAGTAAAAGAGTAAAGAGTATAAAAAAAACTTCAATTCTTTCTTCAGAAATCACAGACCTTAATGGCTTCTTAACATTAACAATCAGAATGACAATCCTGATAACTGCCTTCTTAAAATTTTGCTATACTTACATACGTCCCCCGTGGCTCCGTTCCCGGTATGAAGTGAGTTATATCAAAAATAAATGTTTCGAAAGATTGAGCACATTTTATGTGAATATGGATGACAGGTTGTTTAAATACGTGTAGGCGTGCTTTTATCCTTTTGAATATATGCGTATGTGTGTGAACATACATATATGCAAATGTGTGGAGGCGCAATGGCCCAGTGGTTAGGGCAGCGGACTCGCGGTCATAGGATCGCGGTTTCGATTCCCAGGACGGGGGTTGTGAGTGTTTATTGAGCGAAAACACCTAAAAGCTCCACGAGGCTCCGGCAGGGGATGGTGGTGATCCCTGCTGCACTCTTTCACCACGACTTTCTCTCACTCTTACTTCCTGTTTCTGTTGTACCTGTATTTCAAAGGGCCGGCCTTGTCACTCTCTGTGTCACGCTGAATATCCTCGAGAACTACGTTAAGGGTGCACGTGTCTGTGGAGTGCTCAGCCACTTACACGTTAATTTCACGAGCAGGCTGTTCCGTTGATTCGGATCAACCGGAACCCTCGTCGTCGTAACCGACGGAGTGCTTCCATCCATATGCAAATGTGTACGAATATATACGTGTGTATATACGATTAAACTCATGTACCTATATGCGTGAATATGACTATAACTTTTTTGCATTCGTATGCATGTATATATATGTATGTTTACACACAGAGATTATGAGCTTAATCGTGTCACCAAACGAATGTATGTATTTATCCAGGCACATCTCAATGAGCGTCTGTGTGTATTTGTATGTGTTTGGATGTATACGTGTGCGAGTGTACGTGTGTACGCGCGTTAAAAGTGTTTCTGGGTGTCAGGGCTTGTGTATAAGTTGGAAAGGCAACACATAAAAACAAGCACACACACCACACACACAACACACCACACAACAAAAATATATATATATATATATATATATATATATATATATATATACTTTATTTAAAGCAGTTTTTGCTAGAATAGAACCGATATCGGTTCTATTCTAGCAAAACTGTCCGATGAACGGCAACGGGAAACTCAGAGTAACAGGCTTTGTTGAATTTTCTGCTGCTTTAAATAAAGTATATTACTCTACCACTGGTATTTGAGTACTCTTTTTTCCACCTTGTTTCACATTTATGTGTTTACTCCGGTATATATATACGAACGACCATAAACATACACATTCATACTTAAATACATACATGTTTGTATGATTGTGGGCGCCTGTGTGCACGATGCTTTAATCCCTCCCTCTCTTTCTCCCTTCCTCCCTCTCTCTCTCTCCCTTCCCCACCCCTCTCCGTCTCTCAAACTTTCTCTGGAAGTTTTGGTTACTTATTTTTTTTCCCTAAAAAAACTCCCTCTATCTCTTTCCATTTTTCCTAATTTTCCTATATATATTGTATCGATGATTTTTGCTTATATGTTCTCAACGCCAACAAATTTATTTCCTTGAAAGTTTTCTTGGGAAATTTTTCATAAAATCCTTCTTTCCGATATTTCCAATACTAATCTCCGATGTCCATTCATTATGAAGCCGAAACAGTTCAACCGCCCACAGCTTCTCGATTTATCATCTTGCACGTTCGCACACTCGTACAATACATGAGATGAAGCTAACCATCAATCAAAGTCACCCAAAACATAAATTTATACTTCCTCTGCGTTCTCGAATTTTCTGAATTTTTCCAACAATTTATTTGTTTGAAAGATTCTTTCGTGAAACTCTTCATAGTAAAAATGTTCTCTCTCTCTCTCTCATTCTCCCTCTCTCCACTCTCTCCCTTTCTCTTTCTCTCTCCCTCTATGATAGTATACTGTATGTATAAATATATACATGTATACGTGTGTGTATGTGTGTGTGGGTGCGCGCGTAAGCATGCGTACATGTATGCAACAATATATTTGTATACGCACACACGCACACACACACATATATATATATTTAAATGTGTACATGTGGTGGCACATGGCCTGGTGGTTAGAGCAGCGGACGCGCGGTCGAGGGATCGCAGGTTCGAAGCTCCACGCGGTTCCGGCAGAAGGTAATGGCGAACCTCTGCTGACTCTTTCGCCACAACTTTCTCTCACTCTTTCCTCCTGCATCTAGCAGCTCACCTGCGACGGACCGGGGTCCCGTCCAGGTGGGGAACCTATACGTCAAGGAAACCGGGAAAACGGCCCTTATGAGCCAGGCGTGGCTCGAGAAGGAAAAGACAACACAACAACAAATGTATATATACATATATATATATATATATCACAACAACAAATGTATATACACACACATACACACACACACACACACACATATATATATATTATATTATATATATATTATTATATATGTATATATACATTTGTTGTTGTGTTGTCTTTTCCTTCTCGAGCCACGCCTGGCCCATATATATATGTAAGGAAAATTTTAGAAATTTCTAAAATTATCCATATCCTTCGATTTAGCTAGCAATGAGCACTTCTTAATACAGTCCATATTGTGAAGGATACTTAACAATATACTTTACAAGAAAATTTTACTATATATATGTTTATAAACA
>NC_043003.1:8033156-8043156 GCF_006345805.1 Octopus sinensis
TTTTTTCTATGTAATTCCATGGCACTCCGTCGGTTGCGACGTCGAGTGTTCCAGTTGATCCGATCAACTGAACAGCCTGCTCGTGAAATTAATGTGCAAGTGGCTGGGCACTCCATAGACACGTGTACCTTTAACGTAGTTCCTGGGGAGATTCAGCGTTACACAGTGTGACAAGGCTGGCCCTTTTGAAATACAGGTACAATAGAAACAGGAAGAGTGAAAGAAAATTGTGGGGAAAGCGTAGAGCAGGCTTCACGTCCAGCCTCTGCCGGAGCTTCGTGGAGCTTTAGATGCTTTCGCTCAATAAACACTCACAACGCCCGGTTTAGGAATCGAAACCGGGGTCCTACGACCGCGAGTCCGCTGTTCTAACCACTGGGCCATTGCGACTCCACATATAGAAATAGTATGATTATTTTAAACATTGAATGGCTATGAGGGTCCAATTGGAATCAAAGGGGTCCTTAAGTACAAGAAATGGTTGAGAGCCTCTGGTGTAGGGGTTCCTTCATTGCTGCTGCCACTACCGTTGCCTCTGCAGTTGTTTCTGCAGTTGTTGGTGCTTTTACTGTTTTGTTCTTGTTACTGTCACTGCTGCTGCTGCTGCTACTGATGCTGTTGATGGTGGTGGTGGTGGTAAAAAGTGCAAGTAACGGAGACGGAGAGAAGGGGAAATAAAGATTACGAAATCGTAATTTCGACAGGAGAAAAGCCAAGATTTATGCAGTATCGATTTGACTTTCCCGATCCTTTCATTGGTCACTGTTTCTCCGTTTCTACCCTTTTCACCCCTCTATCTCTCTTACCTTTTCCTTCCTGTCTTTCTAGCTTTCACTCCCCGCTTCTCTCAGTGAGAAACGGGGAGTATATGTATATAATATATATATATATATATATATATATATATATGGGGGGGGGGCGCACCTGTATGTGTATGTATATATGAGTGTGTGCGTATAAATATGTATATATATGAACATATATATAAACACATATATACATATGCATACATAAACATACTCGCGCGCGGTGCGCACACACACGTATGTATGTATATATATATATATATATATATATATATATGTATATGTATATATATATGTATGTATTTGTTATATATATACATATATATATGTGTGTTGGTGTGGTGTGTGTGTGTGTGTGTGTATATTATATTACATATATGTATATATGTATATATGTATATATGTATATATATATATATACATATGTATATATATATGTATGTGTATATATATATACATATATGTATATATGTATATATGTATTATATATATTATATGTATATATATATGTATGTGTATATATATATATACATATATGTATATATGTATATTTATATATATATATGTGTTGTATGTATGTATATATATATATATATTACACAATATATATTACATACACCCACATAAACACACCACATATATATGTGTGGTATATATAATAATATATATATATATTAATATATAATATATAATATTATATATATATATATATATATATATACACATATATAGTGTGGGTGTGTGTGTATATATGATATATCATATATATTATATATATATATATAAACCCTTAATCGAACAAACAGGCAAGGGAGGCAAAAGGAGGTAGAAGCCAGCAACAATCAATAACTGTCCGCATGAAACTATACATAATATAACAGCTGAGGTAATAGATAACGTTATTGTTCGTGATTTTAACGACATTTCGAACCTCAGAAAACCTCTTCTTTTTCACAGGTTTACTCGCCATTTATTTTTACACAAGAGTGCTTTTACTTTCGAGTCTTTTTTTTTTTCTTTTGCTTTTCGCTTTTCGTTATTTTACGTTCATTTTGTTTTGCAAAACTTTTTTAATTGTACAAGTTGATTATTTTTGTTTATTCATTCAAGCCATATTTTTTTTCATCGTTGTTTGTTTTCTGTATTTAATTACATAAATTTTGAAAGTTAAATTTTCATGCTGCATACGTTTATTTTTATTTAGTTTTGATTTCACATTTTATTATTCGTTCATATTTACTGTTCGATGTTTAAAATGTTTCGTTTATTTTATTCCTTTACCAATATATTCATATTTTTTTATTTTCTTAGATATTCATGTCCTATTAAAGTTATAATATTATAAATTCTATTATTATAAACCGCCATGTTGTTTCTGGTAAATATACATCGTGTATTTCATTTTTGTTTTCTCTGATTTTCTTTCGCTTCCAATTTATTTTTCTTAACCTAAAATTCATAAGATAACTGATATTATATCTTATGTTTGATGTCTGGTGAACTTTCCTCCTACTAATAAACAATAAAATGTATATATCTTTTATTTCCAAACTTTATCATAATAAACAGTTTTACTTTTTTTTCTTGCTTTCATATGCAGTCTTTTCTTTCTGATATAAAAATAATACGCTGTATTTTTTAGGGAAAAAAACAAAAAACAAACCTTAATCGATTATTGATTGATACATATCTCTTTAATAGATAAGAAAAAAAAATAACACTACATTTTTTTTTTTCAGATATGTGAATATGTGTTCGAATGACATTCGATTAACGCCGTGAGGTCACGAGCGATAAAAACATGTTTTAAGGCTAAAAGCAGATACTCGTATACTGTACATCGGAAATTGTGAATATTGACGATTTTACGATTAATAAAATGACATGACATGACATTAAGTATAATAGCAAAGGGGAAATACATGTCTTACATATATATATATTAGATTATCGTGCCCTATTACTCGTGTAGGATATCAATTTCGTTGTAACGTATCGACTTGCTTTTATTTGGTATTTCATGTCTTACTTCAAAGGGAAACTTTGACTCGTTGCCATTATCAAAATGTATAAAACCTTAGCAGAATACTAGAAATGATTGAATGTTGCGCACTCACACATTGAAGCACAGATGCGCACACATACGCATGCACACATACACACACACACACACGTACTCTGAATTTTTTATGAAGATAAAACGGAACTTAAAGGAAACACTGTTGACGAAGAATCTTTTCCTCTTCAAGTCAATAATGTTACGGTACGACAATTAATTTAGAGTAATCATTTTATTTCAGTAGACATATATTATTTTTGCTGTTATTATTGTTGCTTCTGATCGAATTATGAAGTCTGAATAGGTGTAAATATACTTTACAGAGCGAGAAAGGAAACTTACCACTCAAAAATTGCAATCTTTTTGGAGAATAACACAACAGCGTCAGCTAAAGAAAGTAAAAAGGAACTAAATAGGTTAGAAATAATTTGATGAATAACTTAAATAAAAATATATTTAAACTAGCAGTATCACCCGGCATTGCTCGGGTGTGTTTCGACCCTTTAGAACTGGAATTTTTAAAAAGTAAAAGTTTTGCATTATGTAGCTTGTTATTCTCTTTAAGTGAACATTTTTGTGGTTGAAATACACCGAAAAATGGCGACACAGCAGTAAAAAAATCGTAAAAAATTGGGATTTTCATAGAAAAAAAAGCACCTTTTTCATGTAAATAATTTTTGGTGTTAACATGGTCCGATTTGAAGTTTTTCCTCTACGGAATGAAGAGCAAGCCTTCGTCTAACATACCCTCAATTTTGGTCAACTTGCGCCGCAGGGTCTCGGAGAAGATAGTGTTAGTTGAAGGCTACCAAACCTGCCATACACAGACAACTTCAGCTTTATATAGAGAGAGATTGCAAAACAGAAAGCATTTCGATATGAACGCCGTACAAAAATGCGTTCCTTAACCTTTTACTTGTTTCAATCGTTAGACTGCGCCCATGCTGATGCACCGCCTTGAAGAAATTTTAGTCGAATGAATCGACGCCAGTACTTATTTATCTTTTTTGTTTAAGACAGTAATTAATTCTATCAACTTCTTTGGCCAAACCAGTATGTTAGGAAGACGTAAACGCACCAATACCGGTTGTCGAGTGGTGGTGGGGAGACAAACATGGACACAAAGACACACATAGATATATACATATATATACATGTCCGACGGGATTTTTCAGTTTCCATCTACCAAATCCACCCCAAGGCTTTGGTGGGCCCGAGGCTATAGAAGAAAACACTGGTCAAAGCGTCACTCGCTGGGACTAAAGCCGGAGCCACGTGGTTGGCTGGCAACCTCTTACCACACAGTCACATCTGTAACTATTCTAGTTAGTTAGTTAGTTAGTTAGTTAGTTAATTTGGCTCAAAAGCAAATAGCAAGGCCATGTAGGGGGACATGGAGTTAAGTACAGGGTGGTGTTCATGTAAAGAGTTCAGGCCACTTGAGGTCAAGGGAGGCTTTGAACAAAGCGGTCGTCGGCATCTTAACCCTCTCGTCTGGCAGCTTGTTCCACGGATCCGCAACCCGGACGGAGAAAGCTCCTCTCCTTCGATTGAGATGAAATCGTCGCAGGTAGAGCTTTTCGGAATGACCCCGCAGTCGACGCTCTGGAGCAGGAGTGAAGAACAGCTCTTTCGAGAGGTTACACTTTCCGCTTATGATGCTGTGGGCGAGAATGAGATCACCACGGCGGCGGCGTTTTTCTAGAGAATAACGGTCGAGCGTCCTCAGCCTTTCTTCATTGATTCTAGCTTATTTATACATATCAGATAATATTATATTATCATATTATATTGAACTTAGTACAAGCTGTACAAAACGAAGTCTATTTATCAAATAAGCGAGCTTCTAAAAAATATCTACGACACCTGAAAACATTACTTTGGAAATGGCATAAGCGTATTCTTCTGAATCTGCAATTCTGCAGATTTTATGCCTGATGTAACTGCTGCAACATTAGCAACATTTCAAGTCTGTTACAAACATTCTTTCTTAGAAAGATCCTGCTTTGCATTATAAGATTTCTTATCATTATAATTTGGCAACACATACATCTTGGTAATTTATGGCCAGCGCCAGTATGTAAGACGCAATATGATTCCATTTGTTATTAATCGATAGCTATATAATCTTCTTCTATGCAATAAATTATGCACAAATCCACCGATATATCATATAAAAGAAACGAAGTTTTCGGGAGAACATACCTGTACATTACAAATGATCTCCCTTATTAGTTTAGTTAGAAATGTTTCCTTGGTGAGGATCCATACATAAATGCGGCTATTAATCAGAAAGAGTTTTACATTTGGCTTGAGATGACGTTAATCTATTTTCCATGTACGTAAGCTTCCTTGAGATGTAGGTTGAAAAAACTTACATATTTTTAAGTTTTTATAGACCAGACTATCGGACGCTGTGACACATCGCTGGTCACAATGCGCTTCGCACTGCTTTAGCTTTCGAATGATGTCACCTCGGGTTAATCATTTACAGCAGAGTGAAGGCGGCGAGCTGGCAGAATCGTTAGCACCCTGGACGAAATCCTTAGCGGTATTTCGCTAGTCGCTACGTAATGAGTTCAAATTCCGCCGAAGTCGACTTTGCTTTTCATGCTTTCAGGGCCGATAAATTAAGTACCAATTGAATACTGCGGTCGATGTAATCGACCCAACTCTTCCTTCCAAATTTCAGGCCTTTTTCCTATAGTAGAGAGGATTTTCAGCAGAATGGACTGCAGGAACATAGAATAAAGTGTCTTGCTCAACAACACAAGGTGCCACTCAGTCCGGGATCGAAACTGCGATCTTTTGATCGCGAAAGTATCACGCTTACCACGATGTCACTGACCTTCACATTTGTACTTGATATTTTGCATGAAATTTGTGCCTTCGTTATGATACAACATAACTGGCCATTGACATTTTGTGCCTTTGTTTGCCATTTTCAGATCCCTCTCTTTTGCTTTTGTGAAATATTTGTTTCTATCAACAAAGAACACACAATAAAGAACACACGCACTTTGTTGTGGTCGGCAATAAAGGAGGACCAGTAGATGCAAAGTGCATACTGCTGCAGTTGATATCCAATTTGAAGGAGAAAAGAGTGTTTGTCTGTTCCAAATCAACGGGAATCGTTTGAAACTAATAAAGACAAGTTTCACCGATCTTTTAACTGAATAAAACATGATCGTTACATTATGATTTGAAACCGAAGGCTCGGTTCATAAGATGGTGTCATACCTGTTCTTCAAGGCGATCGGCACAGAAAAATCAAGGTGTTTGTTTTTGAGATAACAAAACTGTCACACTCTTAGATAATCTGCAAGATAATTAAGACACTCATGTTAATGAGTGACCACACGCATCATTGTCAATAAATCACTCGATCGACAAAATAGACTGGTCATTGGTCCACCATCCATCGTGTAACCCGGATCATGAACCCTCAGCCTTCAGCTAGTTCGTTCCAGTGGCCGGTGAAATCTTCGAGTTACCGCCACTGTACATTCCTGCCTATTTTTTTCCTTTTGCCTCTTATTAATTTTCGGTTGTTGAGTCTAAAAATGTCAGTGATTTAAATAGTTACAAAGCTAATTACTGTTTTTTTTGGTGCATGGAGGTTACCGACATTTATTATAATTTCTCACAACTAAAGCATCTTATCTGTTTCAGACTGTTATCACAAGTAAGTTGTTGTTTGTTCCTTCTCAGGCCATGCCTGGCTCATGAGGGACGGTTTCCTGGTTTCATTGGCGTATAGGACCCCCACCTGGACGAGACGCCGGTCCATCGCAGGTGAGCTGCTAGATGTAGGAGGAAAGAGTGAGAGAAAGCTGTGGCAAAAGAGTCAGCAGAAGTTCGCCATATCCTCTGCCGGAGCCACGTAGAGCTTAGGTGTGTCGCTCATAAACACAAACATCGCCCGGTCTGAGATTCGCGAGTCCGCTACTCTAACAAGTAGGCCATGCGCCTCCACATCGCAAGTAAGTATACAACGCAGTATTACTTGACTAGCAAAATTCTCATATGTCATGTTTGCAGTTATTTATAAGTTGGAACAAAGCAGATAGTGCGTAAAGACGTGAAAACATTAATTTTGCATAGCATACACTTTTCACTTTGGAAAGACAATCCTTGGATACTTCCTATAACATGTGAAAGCTGTCTACTTACTTTAGAAGGACGGTTATGAAGTACGAGGAAGCGTACACATTTTTCAATCCTTAGAGCGTGGACAAATTTGACGAATCACTATTTTAACTGCTATTTCTGTACGCTTAGCGTTACAAATTACAGGTGGGTTATAAAAAGTTAAACCGTTACAGTATGGAAGAATCACACGGGCCGCTCGAAAACACACAAAAACAGTTAACTTAACTAAAATAGCTAATATTTGATGTCAGAATATACGACGCACTCAATAATAGGTGAAGTTTACAGTCTTTGTATATTTTTCGA
Source organism: Octopus sinensis (assembly GCF_006345805.1). Taxonomy (NCBI): domain Eukaryota; kingdom Metazoa; phylum Mollusca; class Cephalopoda; order Octopoda; family Octopodidae; genus Octopus; species Octopus sinensis. Next base: position 8,040,480 of record NC_043003.1, read on the forward strand.
ACGACTAATATGTGTGTTCCACGCTGTAATTAGTTCAGTGTCAACACAAGCCTCATATCAAATCACTTGTTTGGCGAGTACATATACGAAATATAGAAAAGTTAGTTATTCAGTATTCATATATATATATTGCCTTCTAGTGGAGGCGCAATGGCCCAGTGGTTAGAGCAGCGGACTCGCGGTCATAGGATCGCGGTTTCGATTCCCAGACCGCCGTTGTGAGTGTTTATTGAGCGAAAACACCTAAAAAGTTCCATGAGGCTCCGGCAGGGGATGGTGGTGATCCCTGTTGTACTCTTTCACCACAACTTTCTCTCACTCTTACTTCCTGTTTCTGTTGTACCTGTATTTCAAAGGGCCGGCCTTGTCACTCTCTGTGTCACGCTGAATATCCCCCGAGAACTACGTTAAGGGTACACGTGTCTGTGGAGTGCTCAGCCACTTACACGTTAATTTCACGAGCAGGCTGTTCCGTTGATTCGGATCAACCGGAACCCTCGTCGTAACCGACGGAGTGCTTCCACATATTGCCTTCTATATCTTCTTGGCCACAATGGCAAAAACTTGCCAATAGCACAACCGCGAGCAAATTTGATTAATAATATACTTCTAGGTAAGTTGTTTTTTCTTCAGATTCAAAGACTCTGAAAACCGCATAGAAGAGCTCGTTGCAACTGAAATTATTATCTTATTAAATGAAGAGTTTCAACGTGATGTTCACACGATGAAATAGGTACAGTAAACTCTTCTTTTATTTCAAGCAACTGATGTTACTATAACTTTTTTTATTCTATGAATCAATCCCCAAAAATGAAAAAAAACAGCAAGACTAATGTTTGTCATGGATAATCCACGGATTTAGTTTCCAAAGCTAAATGGGTGATCTGTTCAAGAACTTAATCTCACTAAATCAAAAGTTCAATGCTTAATAAGAAGCCGGAAAAAGGAGGAATGAGGAAGACATTGCCACACATATTTTACTTTCATTTTCACAGATAATTGTTAATGGTTTGTTTACTGCTGTTCGCCTGAAGCAAATGACTTAATAAACAGCCTGAAGTGTCAAAGCAGTTTTACTTCACAACAGAAACCAATATTCATTTCTGATTCTTTCACACTTGATACAAATGAACCACTACGAAAATGCTAATCGTTACTTTCAAGAACTCGACTTAGCAAAATTAAGTGGAATCTGTGTGTATGGAGTTTAAGATGCTTGCGTTTATCTTCATTTTTCAAGGTAGATATATACAATTATATATGTGTATGTGTGCTTGTACAATATACACCATTCCTTTGTTTATAGGATAATAGAACTATTGATAATCGTTACTGGAAATTTTAGTGACCACTCCCATCCTTATTCTATAGGAATTTCAGCCAGGAGTGTTAAATACTGTCAGACGGATTCTTGTTCGACCTAAAAAAGTTTTGTTAACCCCACTTAGAATCTGGATTAATAAAACAGATTGTAAAAGATTTAAAACTTGTCAAAGAATGTTTTAAATGATTGTCGCTTACATTTCTTGCATCCAGTGAAGGCATGTGGCCTGTTGATTAGGGTATTGCACTCGCACTCAGATGATCAGCGTTTCGATTCCGGAACCGGGCGGTGAGTTGTGTTCTGGAACAAAAATTCATGTTATTCATATTGCTCCACTCAACTCAGCAGTAAATTAATGACCCCGAAATGGACAGGTGTCCTCTTTAGAAGGCTTATTGTGATCTGTCATGGAGACTGGATAACCGTCCTTACAAATCTATCTTAGGACTCGAGACAGAACTTACTTTCAGTTCTATATTTAAGAGTTGAGGAATGATGTACGTTATTTATATTTGACGGATATTTGTCATCATCTTGTTTGTTGTTAACATAACGTTTCGGCTGATATACCCTCCAGCCTTCATCAGGTGTCTTTGGGAAATTTCGAACCTGGGTTCTCATTCCAAAGGTATTCTTCGATGTTATTATTATTGTTATTCAGGTCACTGCCGGGAATCGAACTCGGAATCTTGGGGTTAGTAGCCCGTGCTCTTAACCACTATGCCATATGCCCACGGGCAGATGAGTACAAATGCTCGTCAAATATATATAATGTAAATAAAGAACTTAATTTGTTTCCAACATTCGTTGATGCCAATTACAATGGTGGTATATTTGTTGGACCTCTAATAAATGCGATGTTGAAATCAGAACAAACATATTTAAATAAAAGAAGAGTGGAGGTGGGTGCATGGTTTGCATTTTGTGGTGTAGATTATTGATGTTTAGGGATTCGTAAAGTTCTCAATTGTAGGGGCCTGTTGGCAAGGTTAACTGTTTTCTACTGCGGATCATAATTTTGCATTTCATGGATTTTTAGCATATTTCCGTGAAAATTGAAGTGACGTACTTTGGAGGCAAGCTAAGATATTTTATCAGGATATTACACCGAAGAGTTAAGCGACAAACTAGTAGAATCATTACCCCATCGGACAAAATGTTCAACGGTATTTCCTCCGAATTATTACCATCCGAGTTAAAAAAAAATCCGCGGAGGATCGACACTTTATTTCTTTCTTCCGGGTTCAATAAAATAAGTACCAACTGAACGCTGAGATAGAAATAATAGACTTAACGCCACCATTAAAATTCCTGGCCTTGTCCTATAATTTGAAACCGATATCAAAACAATGA
>NC_043003.1:8048156-8080656 GCF_006345805.1 Octopus sinensis
TTTTTATAGTGGTTTGGTTTGGTTGAGTGGTTGAGGTCTTTGTATTTGAGTGAATGTATGCATAGGTATGTTTATGCTTTTATGAGTTTAACATCCAACTCGACTTCGGTGGGAATTAATGCTATTTCTTGTTTTTTTTTGTTGTTGTTTTTTTTTTGCTTGCAACTAATCTTACTTAATATGCCGCAAATGACTTTTCAACGTAAATCAGAGGGGAATGGGGTCGGGTAGACCTTCGGAAACCCCTCGCACCTCCTAAGACCGGCCCTGCCTTCGATTTCCTTTCAACCATAGCCACTTTGCTCTGGTTTCAGCTACCACGCCTTATATTCTTGGTGGTTGTCTTTAATAATTTGTGTGCCAGACGAATCTTTTGCAGCAGTAAACTGTCATCTCCTAGCCATAATCTAGTTATACTTACTCGTTTACTTGTTTCAGTAATTTGAGTACGGCCATATTGAGGTACTGCCTTCAAGGATTTATATTCGAAGAATCGACACCAGGTTTTATTTTTCTTAAAGCCTGGTATTTATTCTATCGGTCTCTTCTGCTGAAATGCTAATTCCCGAATATATAAGCCCACCAACACCGGTTGCCAATCAGTGGTGCGAACAAACGTAGACACAAAGACACACACACACAAAGACACACACACATACATATATAACGAGCTTCTTTTAGTTTCCGTCTACCAAATCCACTCACATCTTTGGTCGGCCAGACGCTATAATAGCAAGCACTTGTACAAAGTGCCACGCAGTAGAACTGAACCTGGAACCATGTGGCTTGGAAGCAAACTTCTTACCATACAGCCACGCCTTTTATTTCTGGATGAAATATTGTGTTTTCTTTCCCCTTTATACAAATTTAACCCGAACACCCTGTATCTATTTATCCTTAGAATGCCATTCAAAGCGGGATTAATATTTCGGATCATGTCGATGATAAATGATGATGTAAATTATCTCAGTAATTTTTCACTGGCACAGGCATAATATATAAATTGAAAATGTGTGTACATGCATATCAGAATATCTTCATATGTATGTTACTGAGCATATGCATAGGTGTATATTTGTCGCATTCAACGTTTTGTAGTAATTTAAATGTTCTAGATTGATTTTATACTTTATATGCATAACGATAAACGTCGCCCCTTTCAAGCGTAGCCAGGCTCATGGGTCCGGTTTCCCGGTTTCTGTGGCATATATGTTCCCCCCAGCTGGACGTGACGCCAATCCATCGCAGCGTTACTCAAGAAACAGGAAGAGAGAGTGAGAGAAAGTTGTGGCGAAAGAGTACAACAGGGGTCGCCCACCCCACCGCTGCCGGACCCTCGTGGAGCTTTTTTTTTTAGGTGTTTCTGCTCAATAAACTCACACAAGGACCGGTCTGGGAATCGAAACCGCGATCCTCCGACCGCGAGTCATTGCGCCTCCCATACTTTATATGCATAACTTACTAATTTGTGTGTCAATTCAATCGTTGTTCAGTTTTTCTTTCTATAAAGAGATGCACACACTGTGGTGGCAGAACTAACTGAGGCTCTGCAAATTGCTACAAAAACAACATTGTCTACACGATAATATTGAATCTATTGCAGATCATAAGTTATTATATCTCCTCTATTCATTTCTAATTCGGAATGTAGCTAATTCTATGTACCTCAACCCCTGATAATGTAGTTACTGAACCTTTTGCCTGCGTCCTTGTTTCATACAACCTTCTCTAACTACAAACATATTTCAGAGACTGAGCTATTTTTTATACTCCCTAAAGTTAGAGGTAAATTAAATTAGATCACATCATTAACTTTAAAATGGCTCTATCCACGGATATATTTTATTTACATTATAATTTAAAATCTCTTCAATAACGTGATTGCTTCTTCTCCATAATTCCATGGGAAAATCACCACGCTTCTCGTTATTTTCTATCAGTTCTTGTTTAAATTAAAAATCCTCATCATTATCATCATGATAATTACAGACATGGTCGCCATCGGCATCACCTTGATTATCATCAATAATAAAACTGTAATTTTACGGATTATTAACCTCTTATTTAGCGTGAATATTTACAATATTTTTTTTAATTTAAACTGCATTCTCATAATTTCCATTTCTATTCGTGATTCGGAATCAGAGGTGAAATCGATCCGAAATCGATCGTTATAGAGATATGAATACTGTAAATATAAACTTTAAATATGGGGTTAATACAACGGAAAATTATAACTTTGGAAACTCTTCAGACATTAAGATATTTATTCAACTAAAATCATGTTTTGTCGCCTGGTTCATTAAACTGGCATCTGCTGGATTCGTTCGTGTTCGACTCAGCCATGAACTCCTGTGATGTAATGAGATGTGATTTCCTCACTGTTTCGTCCATAATTACTTCGTATTTCCTTTGTTTCACTAATTATTGTCAATACCACATTCCTCTTTTATCTACTTTTACTTGTTTCTGTCATCGGACTGCAGTGATGCCGACAGACGGCTTTGGAGGGGTTTCATGGAACAAATCCACCCCAGTACTTAGGTTTTAATTTGCTTCTTATCCTATCGGCCCCTTTTTCTCGTAAACAAACAACACTGGTTTTTAGAACTTGGGACAGAAAATACAGACACACACACACACACACACACACACACACACACAACGTTCCTAACATTTATCTGCCATTTTAATGAATAATTTATTGTTGGTTAATTAATTTCATGTTGGACTATTTGATTTAGAATCGACTCCATTCTACATTTCATAATGATACATTTAATTGAAATTATATCTTGGCGAGCAAGTGCACCATACCTAATGATATTGTTAATGGAATACGTAGGTGGTGAGTTAGCAGAATTGTTAGAGAGTCGAGCGGCATTCTTTTCTGTACTTTACGTTCTGAGTTCAAATTCCGCTGAGACCGATGTTACTTTATTCCTTTCAGGCTTCATAAAATTAGCACCAGTCAAGCGGTTGTGTCAATTTACTCGACCAAACACCCCTCCGCAAGTTTGCTCGCCTTCTACCAAGATTTTGAACCATTGCTGATAGAATTCCCAACATCTTATATGCGCTATATAATAACATATGGATTTCAGTCTTCGTTCGGAAGTTAAATGAATACGTAGTGATTACCTGTGTTGTTCCGATAAAATAGATACCAGTAAGAAATTGGGGTAGAATTTTTCGACTACATTCTACCGTTAAAACAAACTGTCATTTTTGTAATATTTGACTTGTGATTAACCAGAGAAAATTATTACGACGATCACCACCCATCTGACACAAGATCCTGGTGTTACACTAATTTTATTCAATAAATCGATTTAGTTTTATGCCACAAAAATCAATAAATAAAACAGTTCCATTTGCAGAACCGTATTTGTATTTATGGTTCTTTTGTTTTTACAGGAAATTAATGCCGTTTAAATATTAAATTTACCATTTCAATGCAATGATTCTTTTTTCAAAAGTGTTATAAATATATATTCTTGTTTACAGGAAACGAAAACAAAATTTATAATGATAACGTTTAAATAATTATGAGAAAACACAAATCGCTGATTAATTCCTCTTACACGATTGGTTATAAGACAGACTACACTTTGGCAATTACTATTCACAGGAGATTCTTAAATTTGTATAAAATTCAAAACAAAACAATGAACTGAAATATGCAACTTTTATAAACTACAATATAAAAAAATACCCTTGCATTAACGTAAATTACAATTATTTTGAGTAATAATTAAAGGTTTTACATAGATTTTCCACATGACTATTTTAGTTCCTCTTGTTATTTCGGCTTTCGGTGTAGGCACGTGACTTCGTGGTCGAGGGTAGTCGGATTGAGATCGTTAGGTCGTGTGTTCGATAGCCGGCAGTTCGTTGTGTCTTTCAGAAATAAAAGAATATATTATTTACGTAAATATATATATATTTGTTTACTTGTTTCAGTTATTTGACTGCTGCCATGCTGGAACACCACGCCAAAGGATTTTTTACTCGACGAAATCGACCCCAGGACTTATCCTCTGTAACCATAGTACTTATTCTATCGGACTCATTTGCCTTACATGGACGTAAACGCACCAACATCGGTTGTCAAGCGATGGTGACGTGACAATCACAGACACAAAGACACACCAACACACACAGATACAGACACACATATACATATATATATATATATATATACATATATATATATACATATATATATAATATATATATTATATATATACATATATATATATATATATTTATATATACACATACATACATATATATATATATTATATATACATATATATATATATATATTTATATACACACATACATACACATATATATATATATACTATATATATATATATTATATATATATATACATACATTATATATATATATACATACATATATATATATATATACATAATATATATATATATATATATATATACACATACATACATATATATATATATATATATATATATATATATATTATATATACACATACATACACATATATATATATATATACATATATATATATATATATTATATATACACATACATACACATATATATATATATATACATACATATATATATATACATACATTATATATACATATATATATACACATACATACATATATATATATATATATATATACACATACATACATATATATATATATATATACACATACATACATACATACATATAATATATATATATATATATATATATATATATATTATATATATATACTAAGTAATTAAGGGTTTAGCAACGATTTGCCTCACCACACACCGAATTTAGAAATAGCAGTCAAAGAGTTATAGCTATTCCTTTCTACTAAAAGGGAGATCTCAGTAAAACCACAGCACTTGAAAGGCAAACTCAGACAGGCAAGAGAGAAAGAAAATGACGACAATCGATCATACAATAAAAAGTCCCCTACGGACGTACGTTTCGAAATCAAGTTTTAGGAAAGCATAAGAATTAGATAATCCTGTCTTACCCAACTTCTTTTCTCATCAGCGTAGGATACTACAATTATGAATAATTGTATATTAAATTTCGCGGTACTAGAAGACACCATCTCAACTGATAGTATCAGAGCGAGCTAAAGCCGTTCCTAGTATCGCCAAATTCAAAGTGTGAATGAAAGTCTGTGTCACCAGCCCCTTCCTACCAGCGTGCAGCCAAGACAAGATGTTGTGGTTATCTACCGAGATGAAATATGGTTATCAGTAATAATGTAGGGTGAAATTAATTAATTTGGAATAATTATCAATTTCACCATGTAGATTTGGGCATGTAAAAGCCCCATTTGAGGAAAGTTTAAGTAATACTAAGTAATTAAGGGTTTAGCAACGATTTGCCTCACCACACACTGAATTTAGAAATAGCAAATAATCTTTTATAAATGTGTGTATACAGGCGCAGGAGTGGCTTTGTGGAAAGTAGCTTGCTTACTAACCACATGGTTCCGGGTTCAGTCCCACTGCGTGGCACCTTGCGCAAGTGTCTTCTACTAGAGCCTCGGGCCGACCAAAGCCTTGTGAGTGGATTTGGTAGACGGAAACTGAAAGAAGCCCGTCGTATATGTATATATATGTGTGTTTGTGAGTCTGTGTTTCCCCCCCCCACATCGCTTGACAACCGATGCTGATGTGTTTACGTCCCCGTAAACTAGCGGTTCGGCAAAAGAGACCGATAGAATAACTACTAGGCTTACAAAGAATAAGTCCTGGTTCGATTTGCTCGACTAATGGCGGTGCTCCAGCATGGCCGCTCTCAAATGACTGAAACAAGTAAATAAAAAATCAGATTTAAGATTGAATCCAATTTTATAATAAAATATTATATTATAATAAATTAGAGACAAAACCACTATTATGCAAATCAAACAAAGAAAGACTTAAGCCAATACATAAAAAATTTATATAATTAAAATTTAACAAATGAATAACCACTACGATCGTTTCGTGTCAGCACATCTTAGACATTCTTCAGGTTGTTTCTAAACCCCTAAAATATAAAATGTAATCAATATTTTTACGATATAAATATCTATATAATCTAAATAAACTCTATTATTAAATATGATTATCGAAATAATGTTAAATATTAACTTTAATTTATAAGGTAGAAAATCCATATGCTAATATCCATTTTAGTCTATATCTACTTATATAGATATTTGAAATAACTAATTTATATATATATATATACATATATATATATATACATATACATATATATATATATATGTCTTCCCTTCTCTGGATCTTTCCTTCTCCTATGTTTATAGTCCTTAATCCAAACAAGAAAGCACAAAAAAAAACACAACAACGCGAGGACGTGGAACAAATATAGTATTATTGGACGCTCAGGAAAGAAGGAAAGAAGGAGGGTTTAACGTTTCGAGCGGAGCTCTTCGTCGGAAACATAGGAGAAGGAAAGATCCAGAGAAGGGAAGACAGAGGAAAAAAAATCGCCAACGGTACACACGAGGTCACATGCAGTAATTCCTCGACTACCATGAGTATTACGTTCCAAAAGCCCCCACGATAGGTGAAAATCCGCGAAGTAGAAACAGTTCTGTACGGTGTATTTTTTAAATAATTTTTATACTGTGTATATGTTTATTTTATTATAAATGCAAATCAACACCACAGGGGAATCTACGTAAGCTTAAATAAAAATACCGCGATAGGTGAACCGCGATACGGCGAGGGATTACTGTGTGTATATGTGTTTCTTTGTCTCCTCTTGTATCAGAGTTGTGTATATTTATTCTCTAAAGTGTGTATGGCTTGAGCTGACGTATGTGTGTGTGTCTTTACATACACATAGAAACAAAATGAAATGTATTGATTCAGTTTGGTCTTCATAATACACATTGATAAACATCCTCGGTACAGCCTCATTGATTCTCGTTATACATTTTAAACGACATTATAATCTTTTTAATTTTCCATTATAATTCCATTCACACCTAAGATGCATAATAAGAATTTTAAATCGAACCAAATACTTGACTGGTACTTTATTCGATTTACCAAATTTAACCTCGATATCATTAAAATTCACAACATGGTGTCGATTGTAACTAATTACCACAGCAATTTCGTTCTACTTTCTAATTATTGTGTCAGTGTATTGATTAGATCTTATTTATTTTTTTTAGGGTAAATTATGAAAAAGGATAAAAAATATAAATTAAAAGTACACTTAAAGAGATTCCGAAGAAACTAGTGTTGGCCTGTATCGGTAAAAGTCATTAAACAAAATCTGTAAAGTTGAAGAAGTCCGTATGAAATAAGATGAGAGGATTAACGTTTCGATGAAGCTTCCTCCAAGCAACCGAAAGAAATAAAAAATATTCAAGTGTATCGATTTGTAATGAACAAATACGTTTTGATGAATGTGTGATAACGAGAAAAGAATATGAAGGAAAGAAGGCTGGTAAACAAGGGGAGAAGGGTTGGTGAAGAAATTAATATGAAAAGCGGTAAAGTGAAGGCACGAGGCGGGAAAAGATTATTATACAAACAGAAAAAGACGCTACAAGGTCTTAATGGATTAATCAAAGGGTGGTAATTACGACCGTACACACATATCTAAATATATACATACATAAGAGCTTGTATACCAAGCATGTGCAAATCCCAGACTTGGAAATTTAAAATATCTTGATAGGATATTTTATTCATTCTTTAAGCAATGGAATTATGCAGCTACTATTTATGAGAAAAGAAAGGTTTAACTTTCTAATAATAATGGGTGTATCTGTGTGGTAAGAAGCTTCTTTGCCTGCCATATGGTTCCGGGTTCAGGCCCGCTGCGTGACACGTTGGGTCTTCCTCGCGCCGAGTGAATTTTGTTGACAGAGACTGGGAGAAGCCCGTGGTATACAATATATATATATATACATATATATATATATATGTTGTGTGTCTGTCACCCCGCCATCGCTTGGAAACCGATGCTAGTGCGATTATATCCCCGTAACTTAAGCTTAACAGGACGATAGAATAAGTACTAGGCTTACAAAGAATAAGTTTTGGGGTCGATTTCTGCGACTAACACCCTTTAAGGCTGTGCTCCAGCATGGCCGCAGTGAAATGACTGGAAGAAGTACAAAAATAAAAGAATAAAAAGATAAATAATGATAATAATAATAATAATAAGAAGAATAATAATAAGAAGAAGAATGATAAAATAAAATTAATAAGAATAAAATGCAGATTATGTGGAAAAGATGACCGATGTATTAAACACTTCTTGAATGAATACAGTAATCTAGCGCAAAAAGAATATAAGTGTGGACATGACTGAGTAGATAAACAAGTGCTGGGGATGTTAGCCCAATACATGGCTTCAAAATAGCAGAAAATGGTATGAACACGAGCCAGAGGATGTGATATAGAATAAGAATTACATGATTTTATGAGATTTCCCCATCAAGAACGACCATACTATTAAAACAAGACCAGATATGATTATAGACGACGAAAGCAATTAGTGTCAGATTGTAGACTTTACAAAATCGAACGATGAGAAACTGGATACCATAGAAACGAACAAAAAATTAGGAATGTCATAATCTGACCAATGAGGATGAAGAATTTGTCTAAGACATAGACGACAATTATCCCCGTGGTAAATAGTACGTTTGGCACAGAACTCAAACTATTTAATAGTCTGAAAAATATTGGAATTGAGAACCATGTGGTCCATCTGTATTCTGCAAAATATCTTTTCTTGAGATTTCAGGAGATTTGCTGTTAATCACAACAGCATGCCTGCTAATATAGTATCATATTCTTTTTTGTTTTTAGTCTTTTACGTGTTTCAGTCAATTGACTGCGGCCATCCTGGGACACCGCCTTTAGTCGAACAAATCCACTCTACGACTTATTCTTTGTAAGCCTAGTACTTATTCTATAAGTCTCTTTTGCCGAACCCCTAGGTAACGGGGACGTAAACGCACAAATATCGGTTGTCAAACAAGGGTGGGGCGACAAACAGGCCCAAAAATACTTATACATATAAACGGAACCTAAAAGAAGCCCGCCGTATATACATATATATATATATATATATATATATATATATACATATATACGACGGGCTTTTAGGTTTCGTCTAATAAATCAACTCACAAGGATATGGTCGGCCCGAATCTATAGTAGAAGACACTTGCCCAAGGTGCCACGTAGTGGGACTGAACCTGGAACCATGTGGTTGGGAAGCAAGCTTCTTACCACGCAGGCACGCCTTCACACACACACACTCACACACATATATACATACACACACACACAAACATATATATATATTTGTGTATGTGTGTGTTTGCGCGCGCGTGTATGCGTGAATATGCGTCTATATGCATGTATGTGCGTTTGTAATAGACATACCTGAAATCATATTAATGTAAATGGGAAGGAAAAATAAATGTAGCTATAGAGGAAAGACAGTGTGTGTGTGTGTGTGTGTGTAGGAAATGAGAATAAGTGTGTATTTGAATGCGCATGTCCCTAATAATGCTAAAGAAATTGACAATATATAAAGCAAATTAGGAAAATGAACATGATTCATTGGCGCTTATTGGAGAAGCTGTGCCAATCTATCCTTATTAAATTATCAACGGATTCGCTGAGTTCGGTTTTATCAAATTTGATTTTCAACCTGTTTTTGTGATGTTTTTCTCTTAGGGATTATGTTGTGTTGCTTTTCCTTCACCAACCTAATTAAAACGTTTTAAAACACTGCGTAGAAGACAACTCTAAACGAAGTCAAGTTGATGGAGTGATTCTGTTCCCTTCCCAGTGGATTTTCATTTTGTAGTATTTCTTAACGATCCTTCAACAACGGGTATTCTATTAAGTGAAATTCGTCTTGTTAAGTAGCTTTTATCAAGACTAGCAGTCACCCGGCGTCGCTCGGGTTTGTTTCGACCCTTTAGAATTGGAATTTTTGAAAAGGAAAAATTTTGCATTATGTTTAAGTGAACATTTTTCTGGTTGAAATACAGCGAAAAATGGCGACACAGCAGTCAGAAATTCGTAAAAAATAGGGATTTTCATATAAAAAAAAGGACCTTTTTGATGTAAATAATTTTTGGTGTTAACATGGTGCGATGTGAAATTTTCTTCTACGGAAGAGCGAGCAAGCCTTCTTCTATCATACTCTCAATTTTGGTCAACTTGCGCCGCAGGGTCTCGGAGGAGATAGTGTTAGTTGAAGGCTACCAAACCTGCCATACACAGACAACTTAAGCTTTATACATAGAGATTTATTTTATCTTTGGTAGATTGTAGAATCAAACGCTGTTACGACACTTCAACTAAAATTTGTATCTGTGGAACATATACTTTGAACAGTTATGCGTTTTTCTTGTTGCAGTAAAGTCCCCTCTGTAGCAATTCAATAGTTTAAAACTTTTTAGTCAAGTCTGGGTTAATCTCACATGGAAAGTCATAAACACTGGCGTATATATTTATAAAGCAGGAAAAAATGCATTTTTTATGATATTGTTGTTATAAAAATATTGAATTCCGATTGATATAAAAATCTGTTATCGTCAATTCAATACATCCAAGTAGTTGAATGAAAAATATACGATCGATCAAAAAATTTGCAATGGGAGGTGCTTAAATATTCTTTTCTACTCTAGGCAAACAGGCCCGAAATTTTTTGAAGAAGGGGACAGTCAATTAGATCGACCCCGGTACGCAACTGGTACTGTGTGAACATCAAAAGCAACAGAGAAGAGCGAGTGAAACGTAATAAATAAAATTTCTTCTTTTCAACTCATGGCACAAAGTCCGAAAATGGGGGAGGGGGCAGTCGATTAGATCGACCTCAGTACACAACTGCTACTTAATTTATCGTCCTCGAAAGAAAAAAAGGCAAAATCGATCTCGGCGGAATTTGAACTCAGAACGTAGACAAACAAAACACCGGCGTGCTAACGTTACTGCCAGCTCGCCGCCTTAAATACATCAATCCTTTCTACTACAATCCCAAGGCCTGAAATGTGTGAGGAGGGGACCAGTCGATTACATCGACCTCAGTATTTCACTGATTACTTAACTTATCGATCCTGAAAGGATGTAAGACAAAGACGATTCCGGTGGCATTTGAACTCAGATCGTAAAAACAGGCGAAATACCGCTCAAGCTTTTTACCCTAAATGCTAATGTTTCTGCCAGCTCGCCGCCTTGAAGTACCAAAATATTGCAAGTCTGGTGCTGCGAAACCCATCACCTACTCTCTTAAAAATAATGATGGTATCCTCAGTTCTAATTCCGCCGCGGTCGACTTTGCCTTTCATCCTTTCGGGGTCGATAAATTAAGTACCGGTTGCGTACTGGGGTCGATCTAATCGACTGGATCCCTCCTCAAACATTTCTGGCCTTGTGCTTAGAGTAGAAAAAAAATAATAATGATGGTCCAGCAATTATGACTGAGGCCTAGAAATTTCGATCCTATTTCCACACGACGATGATGATTGATGATGATGATGATGATGATGATGATGACGATGATAACGATGACGATGATGATGATGATGATGATGATGATGACGATGACGATGATAACGATGACGATGATGACGATGATGATGATGACGATGATGATGATGACGATGATGATGATGACGATGATGATGATGATGACGATGATGATGATGACGATGATGATGATGATGATGATGATGATGATGATGATGACGATGATGATGATGACGATGATGATGATGACGATGATGATGATGACGATGATGATGATGACGATGATGATGATGATGATGATGATGATGATGATGATGATGATGACGATGATGATGATGACGATGATGATGATGACGATGATGATGATGTTGATGATGATGATGATGATGATGATGATCTTTCTACTACAAGCACATGGCCTGAAATTTGAGGGGAAGTGGCTAGTCGATTATATCTACCTCAGTACGTAACTGGTACTTATTTCATCGACTCCGAAAGAATGAAAGGTGAAGTCGACCTCAGCGGAATTTGAACTCAGAACGTAAAGACGGACGAAATGATGCTAAGCATTTGTTCGGCATGTTAATGCTTTTGCTAGCACGCCGCCTTGATGATGATGATGATGATGATGATGATAAATGCCCTGATGCAGTACCAGACAGTGGCTCGCGTGGCTTCTGACCATAGCTGATTGGAAATGTTATAATGCACATTGTTTTCTCTTGGTATAAAAGATGGCCTACAGCAAATATTCTGCCCAATACCACAGATTTGCTTGTCAGTTGTTTGACCTTAACCAGTTGAGCATGTCGCTTGGTGGCTGACGACATGTGCACCTCTGATCACGGGCAGAAGTAGTGGAGGAGCATCATAGCCATGTGTCGAGGAGAATTCTTTGGAGAATGAATAATTCACCTTTGGAAAGATGAGTATTTCTTTCAACGTCCTCAAAAACCCTTATTCAGGGAACTTTTGAGCGGGATTCAATTATTATGATTATTATTATTATTATTATTATAATGATGATCATGATAATGATGATGATAATGACGATCGTGATGTTGATGGTGATGATGATGATTTCACATTCACGAGTCTAAAATAACATTGTAAGGAGAGAAAAGTCAATAATATGAAACTGTAGTATTTTAGCGATGCGGAAAATCGAAAACCGTTTATCGACGTCAGCTGGATTTGAAATCACAAAATATAATTACAATCGCAGAAACAGAATAACGCTAAAATGTTTGATTGATGAATTAATAAAACCAGATTTAAAGAAAAAATTATCATCATTTATTGTATGCAGATACTTTATAAATATTAAATTTCTGAATAATTATAATCAAAATTTAATAAACAAATTCTTGACAAGTCTGTCATTTATTTTGTTTAATATTTTTAATCATACTGTCAGCAGTCTTATTCTAATATTTATTTTTACCAATAACACAAAGACAAATATCTATGGGAAGTGGTTAAGTCTATTAAATAGACGTCACTGCATCATTCCTGCTTATTTTATATGACATGAAAGAATGGAAGCCAACGTCATCCTCAGCGGAAGCTCTTTCTTCTTAAGCGGATATTAACCTTTGCCATTGTTACTGACCTGCAAATAAACACTGCTAATTTCTAAATGATTCAGAATTTACATTTTCCTTTTAGATATGACATAAATAACAATAGGATTCACATCTTGAGAAGAGAATACTGAAGTGGCAAAATGTCACAGATTCTTCAAATATTCTAATGATTTGTCTTAATTATGAAGAATCATTACAACGTTGGTTCATAGTTAAATGGCATTTTCCTAGCAGTGAATCAGTGAATCAATACAAAAGCAACGAATACTTTTTAATACCATACAATCACCACCATCACCACCATCCGCAACATCACCACCATCACCTCTAGGAAATATTCTTGGTAGCTGTAGCTAATTATATTCATAACAGAATTTAAATAATCAATGCTTCCGACTTAGCTAACTTTTACATCACAGATATCTATAATGCCCGTCTGAGAGGACAAGGAATCCAGTCTGAGCTGCAAAGATTATTATTTACAATAAATTAAGCTGTTTTCCTGGTTTCCTTGTACAGATCATAGAATTCTCTACTGATGCAACGTTTCCGATTTCGTTGGATTTGGGGTACAATACCAACTAATCGATTGTAATAAAGTGTATTGATAAATTTATTTTGACACTTCTTGCGAAATTCTTTGATAAAGAAATAACGATCATCACCCTCATTATAGAGACTAAATTATATAAATATTTTCATTCCTGTTCAAACATTCTCTTCTTTCCGTGAAGTCAATCAAGCTTTTGTAGTTACTGGCCAATTTTCCTTACATGTAAAGTTTATAATAGAATCTTCGCAACACAGAAAGAAAATGTCACAAAAATGAGAGCAAGAGTAATTTTTCCCCAGGTGAAGGGAAAAATTGAAAATTAATTAAATACTCGAACACTTTTCAAATTTCGATAAGAAATGATTAAAAAAAAATGAAGATGACTATAATAATTGAAGAATACCAATAAAATCTTCTCAAAAAACCCCGAAAATTTGTATGAAAAATATTTTAAAATCTTACAGGTGTATTCAGTCTTGGTGTACACAAACAAGTATATTAATTAGAGAGGGAAAGATATCTCAGTGTGTGTTGAAGTCATATTCCGTAATATCTTTCTAAGATAAAGCTTTAAACACTAATTTCGAAGTATTGACTATGTATATAAGTTCCTTCAGGTACACACATTACATCTCCCTCTCTCTCTGTATATATAAATATATACATGTATATATACATTTATATATATATATATATATAGATATATATATATATATATATATATATATATGTATGTATGTATATATATATGTATGTATATATATGCTCTAGTTTAAATCTCTTGTGCAATACTGTGTTCTATATGGAGAATATCTGCCTCTCATCTATATATACATACATACATGCATACATACATACATACATATATATATATATATATATATATATATATATATATATATATATATATGTGTGTGTGTGTGTGTGTGTGTGTACATGTGTGTGTGTGTATATCAAACGTATTCATATACTTCTGGATTAAAAGGAGAAAAAAAACTTGGGAAATTATATTCTAATTCTCAAGAGTAGCACTAACTCCTAGCTGTGAAATGACTAAAGCTGGAAATCGAAACCGCATCGCTGGCTTTCCTTGGTCATACTTCACTGCAGATCTGGTTTCTGATAAAAGCAGATTATATGCGAAGCAGCTTCTTGAAGACCAACATAGAAAATGCATGTGCGTGTGTACGTATGCACGTGTCTTTGGAAATATATGAGCGAGCGTGGATGTAATGCTATACTTTATATTCCTCTAGTGAATTTCGCTTGAAGTGCCGAGAATATATTGCTCTTATGTCAGTATTTGATAACTGTTTAATGACATTCTACTGACTCGTATTTAAACTGGAAATCAATAGTTTTTTTCATTATTAATGCCATTGTGAGTTTTATTATCTCAGAGGTTCTTTTTTTTTTTCAATTTATTGAAATCTATTTCTCTGGAATCCATAAGACTTCAGAATCCATCTCCATTTCATTTTCAAGTTATTTCATCAATCACATATAAAAGTGAGAAAATACCAAAAAAATATTCAGAACATTATTCGTATTTCATTTCTTAATTTAGATCTGTAAACGCCTCGTGGATTACAATAAGTTTACGAGAATTAGGCCACGTTTTAAAATTCTCTCGTAGCATAATCTTAAGCATAAACGGGTGATAACCGATTGGAGAAGTAATTTTAGTGACGGCAGATAGATAATAATATTGAATGTAAAGTAAGATTATAGGATATTCATTGTGTTCTGACAAAAGTGAAGTGAAATGTTATTATGCTGGAATGAATTTTCGGATTTCGATAAGAATCTTTAATACGTTAATTAAAATCCAGATTTTGCATTCAGCGCGGAGAATCTGTGCAGAGAAGCACGTCACTTCACTCATTTAGGTTTTTTTAGTCATTAGACTGCGGCCATGCTGGGGCACCGCCTTGAAGATGTTTAGTCGGACGAATAGATCCCGGTACTTTCTAAAATCCTGGTACTTATTCTATCGGTCTCTATTGCCGAACCGCTAGAACATAGGGAGGTAAACACATTACCTTCGGTTGTCAGGGGGTGGTACGAGACACAGAGAGACTCAAACACACACACATACACACACACATATGTATATAGGTGAGTGTATGACGGGTTAGTTTCAGTTTCCGTCTACCAAATCGACTAGTAAAGCAGTGGTCGGCTCTATCATATAATACACGTCACTTGCTCAAGGTACCAAACAGTGTGACTGAACGTGGAATCATGTTGTCGGAAGCAATCTTCTTCCTACACAGCCACGTCAGCAGAAAAAAGAACTAAAATTATGTAAATTTAGACAGAAGTTCGAGAAAAAAGGTCTGAGAAAAATTACAGAATTCTTAATTAATACAAATAGTACAAGAGAAATCTAAAAAAGAATACGTATATAAAAATATATTCTTTTATATATTTAATCGTCGTTGTGAGGGGATTGTGTAAAACTATCCGTTTCTAGTTCTAGTAAAATACCTGGTATCTTAGGCAAGTATCTTCGAACATATCTATAAGTCAGCTCCATGAATGCCTTTTGCAAGTAAATTAAGAGAAACGGGATCCACTGCCGTGTAATTGTGCACAGGCGTAGGACTTTTCTAGAAAGAATGTAATTTAGAATAATCCAGTTTCAATTATATAAATTTAGTCAGATTATCTCGAGAAAAATCTTGTGCAAGGACACAATACCTTAAATCCCATTTGTGTCCCTAAACTAGAAACTTTTACATAAGTATTACCAGAATTAGAATCCCGATGAATACACTCACGCAATATCTGCGGTATAAAATGAACAAAACCCAACAAAACCAAGAAATCAAGAAGCCCTTTAACAAGGACAAGATGTGCATCGAACATATATTTCCTTCATCAGTTGCCTATCGGCTGTTAGTGTGGTTTCGACACCTCGACAGTACAACTCTATCTAGCAGTTTCAACAGCATTAATAGCATAAACGATGCCTGGGAAATAAATGGACAAGAAGCAGAAGAGAAGCATCAGAGCAATTTGCCCATTACTCTCTTTTACTCTCTTTACTCTTTTACTCTTTTACTTGTTTCAGTCATTTGACTGTGGCCATGCTGGAGCACCGCCTTTAGTCGAGCAAATCGACCCCGGGATTATTCTTTGTAAGCCTGGTACTTATTCTATCGGTCTCTTTTGCCGAACCGCTAAGTGACGGGGACGTAAACACACCAGCATCGGTTGTCAAGCAATGCTAGGGGGACAAACACAGACACACAAAACCACACACACACAACATATATATATATACATATATACGACAGGCTTCTTTCAGTTTCCGTCTCCACCAATCCACACACAAGGCATTGGTCGGCCCGGGGCTATAGCAGAAGACACTTGCCCAAGATGCCACACAGTGGGACTGAACCCGGAACCATGTGGTTGGTAAGCAAGCTACTTACCACACAGCCACTCCTGCTTATTGTTACAACTACAAATATGAAATGGAAAACATAAACCACTTCAGACCTTTAGCTACGAAGCACTGGAATTAAAATTACTACAAATGAAGCGTGGAAATATCTTCAAAAGGAAAATTGCTGCCTCAAGAATTATGGAACCTAAAACGAACTTTACGCAAAGCACAAAAATAATTGAACTTGGTGGAGAACACATGTTACCAATACATAAAATGGAACATAATAATAACCTAAGGAACAACTTAACTAGAACTTCAAACATAGAGAATAATTAAAGAACATAAACCAATAGACATTGCTACTCCACAATCTACGACTTGCATTTCAAACGTGAAAATATAATTAAATCGAACAGAAACGAGCAGAATGACATATCTTATCACTTATCAGTTTAACTATCACGCTCCAATCTTCCTAAAACATACTTATTTATGTGTGTATGTGCGTGTATGTATATATATGTATATATATATATATATATATCTGTGTGTGTGTGTGTGTAATTATAAATATATGTGTGTGAATATATATGTGTATATAAACATATACCAGTATATACTTATGTATATATTTATTATGATATATATATATATATATATAATATATGTAAGTATGTATATATATATATGTATGTATATATGATATATGTATTATATATATATATATTATATATATATATATATATATATATATATATATATGTTTATAAATATATGTATACATATATATATAGATAGATATGTATATATAAAAATATGCCAGTATATATACACGCATATATATATGTGAATAGATATGTAAATATAAATATGTTATATGTATATATATATAAACATTATACCAGTATATATTTATGTATATATATATATATATATATATATATATATATGTATGCAAATTTACATATTATATATATATATATATAATATATATATATATAATATATATATTATGCAAATTTACATATATATATATATATATATATATATATATCAGTCAGAATGCATGCCATTGAGTGTGAATGTGGGTGAAGAGGAGCAGCGGCACTGTACTGTTCATATTTTATTTCTTGCTCACTTTTATTAACCCCGTATAAACGGTAGACAGGTAAGGCCTGTGATCAAAGGTATTTTATCAGTAAAGGTCATTTATGGTCTTCAAATATATTTTGAAGACTACATTATCCAACATGTCACTTCAGATAAGTGAACTTTATGATTTCAGGGAGATTTAGTTGCTATTTCTAGAAAATTTTACGACGTCGCATTAGCGTGTTGAACTAATAATTCTTGGTGGTTACACATCATAATTCGCTGTATAAATATAACAAAATGTAGCGTTGTCAGCAATTAGTTACATGCCGCATCGAAATCAATAATTAAATGTCCTTTAATACAGTGATTATATTGCCTTTATTATTTCTGTTTTTACCCGTTCAAAATAATCATAAAATATGGGAAATAATATGATGTTTATCATAGACTTCAATAATGGATACTACAAACAGTAAAAAAAAAAACGCGAAAAACAAAAGAACATTCGCAAATTATTATAAAATTTTCGATTCTTCAAAGTTATCATCTTTGATCTTGTGAGGCTGCACATTGTGTTAGCTATTTCGAAAACCATCAATCAAAAAGCATAGTACCACTGATGAAAGAATTCCCATAAGTGATGAATAAATTTGGTTGACTTGCCTCTTATTTCTTGATCTTCATCAAAACCACTTTAATGAGATTTAAATAGGATAGTCGATTAATATTAACCATATTGTGAATTGTGTGTGGCTTCCAAATGCGTTATGTTCATTAAACATTTCCCTTCATTATGCTAAGTTAAGTGCAAAATATTTTCTTAGTCATTACTTTACCACTATTTAGAGATAACCAATGAAGCTTATAAATGGTCGAGGAGGTCTAATAACACGAAAACTATCGTACTGTTGCTGTCTCCCCTACTTGTCAGTACATTTTTTGTCACTGAATAATTTTTACACTACGCGTTGTGTCCTTGAGCAAGATAGTTTATATCATGTTGTTCCAGTTCACTCAGCTGGCAACAAGGAGTAGTAATTGTATTTCAAAGGGCCAGCCTTGTTACATTCTCTCTCACGCTGAATCCCTCTGAAAACTACGTCAAGTGTACACGTGCCTGTAGAGTTCTCAACCATTTTTACGAACAATTTCACGAGCAGGCTCTTCTATTGATCGGGTCAACTGGAACCCTCATCGTCGTAACCGACGGAGTACCAGTAGTAAAACTTCCTTTTTTCTGTAGTTTCAGCTCAGAGCTGCGGCCATGCTGGTGCACCGCCGTTGATATATTAATACTATTTTCACCGCGTTGATATGTCAATAGTATTTTCACAGCAGCCATTTTACAATCTTTAAACAACACCGTACTTTTTGAAAAACTTGTATTTCAGCTAAACTGTCCAACTGAAAATATTAAATGCCTATTAAAAACCAATCCGAATGGCATTTTAACTCCAAGTGCAGTAGAGGTTTCTCTCACTTCAGCATAAATCTCTGACGTCATCATGCCCAAACGCCATACACCGCATACCGATTTCTGTCTGCCCCAGCAGGAAGTTTCTATGGGCCGTGAAATTTGGTTGGACGTTTTCTTCACATGAATCACTTTTTTGATATTTTGATAATTTTAAGAATATTATAACTCGTAAATGACGGAAAATTTTAAAGTTTTATTGATGTTTGTTTTATAAAGAAATGATAATTTTTTTCTTGTTGTTTTACGAACCGGCAGAAATAATAGTTTTCTGCGTCATTAGTTTTAATAACAACCCCACCAAGGAGAGATTCACTGATATCTTAATGTTCACTACTTCTTTTGGCAGGTAATCTAAGATGAAAAAAATAAGTCTCTTTTAATACATAAAAAGGAATATGAAGGTCGTTAACCTCAGGGGATAGAAACGTTCATTATTTACATTATTTACATTTGACGGATATTTGTCCACATCTTGTTTGTTGTTAACACAAAAAGAAACTGATATATCCGCCAGACTTCATCAGGTGTCTTGGGGAAATTTTGGGGAGGTGGGGGCCAGTCGATTAGATCGACTCCAATAGGTGACTGATATTTAATTTATCGACCCCGAAAGGATTAAAGGCAAAGTCGATCTCGGCGGAATTTGAACTCAGAACGTGAGACAGACGAAATACCAAGCGTGATAACGTTTCTTATTTCTTTATTGCCCACAAGGGGTTAAACATAGAGAGGGCAAACAAGGACAGACAAACGGATTAAGTCGATTAGATCGACTCGACTACGCAGCTGGTACTTAATCTATCGACTCCGAAAGAATGAAAGGAAAAGTCGACCTCGGCAGAATTTGAACTCAGAACGTAGTGGCAGACGAAATACCTATTTCTTTACTACCCACAAGACGAAATACCGCTAAGCATTTCGCCTGGCGTGCTAACGATTCTGGCAGCTCGCCGCCTTAACGTAGTAAATACATTTCCAATAAAAACAAAAAGGAATGGAATTCGAATTAGGAAGATTATTGATATGGCGTTATACCTCTCAGATTTCTATAGTGCTTCTTATATGAGGAAAGAACAGGAAAATAATCGAAATATAATTGGTGAATGCAACAAAAATGCCGTTGCGTGTCACTACAG
This sequence comes from Octopus sinensis, assembly GCF_006345805.1. Classification (NCBI taxonomy): domain Eukaryota; kingdom Metazoa; phylum Mollusca; class Cephalopoda; order Octopoda; family Octopodidae; genus Octopus; species Octopus sinensis. The sequence goes on from NC_043003.1 coordinate 8,068,951, forward strand.
TGGACAGTTTCAATTGAATTAGAATACTAACTCGTATAGGGAAAGTGTTTTACTAGTTTCTAAATTTTTTAATTTAGGCGTAGGAGTCGCTGTGTGGTAAGTAGCTTGTTTACCAACCACAAGGTTCAGTCCCACTGCATAGCACCTTGGGCAAGTGTCTTCTACTATAGCCTCGGGTCGATCAAAGCCTTGTGAGTGGATTTGGTAGACGGAAACTAAAAGAAGGCCGTCGTATATGTGTGTGTGTGAGTATCTGTGTTCCCCCACCCAACATCGCTTGACAACCGATGCTGGTGTGGTTACGTCCCCGTAACTTAGCCGTTCGGCAAAAGGGCCTGATAGAATAAGTACTAGGCTTACAAAGAATAAGTCCTGAGGTCGATTTGTTCGACTAAAGACGGTGCTCCAGCATGGCCACAGTCAAATGACTGATACGACTAAAAGAGTTAAAGAGTATATATCCGAATTCGGGATCTCTCATGTAAGTGATGATTTCAATCGAACAATGTAATTTTAAAGTTATAATTTTAATGCTTTAAGCTAGGAGTTACAACCTAGCTTTGAGCTGCAGACAAATTTCTAGTATCTAATCAGAAATGATTAGTTTAAAATTCTTCCTTCGCTTATCTCCTGCCTGCAATCATTCGTATGCTAGTACAAATAAATATCTAATGATTAAATAATGAAGCAATCAGAACTGGCTAACACACACAAACTAAATGCAGAGTGGATAAATATGTGTTATTCTTAAAAACTGAAGTTTAAAAGAAATATAGTGAGGAAGTATTCTGGACTAGGCAGCTTGGAATCTAGTTGGTTTAGGATTAGTTTCAGTAACGATTCTTGCATTAACATTCTGGTCATTTAGCTACAATTGATAGCAAATAAGCTGTCTTACAAATGCGGATTTGTTTTGAAGGCAAGCTGTCGTGTTATAATGAACCTGCCCAGTTCAGTATTCCGATAGCGTATCTGAGTAGGATAACGTTTCCTGATCTTCAAAAATAAAGTATATTCAGTAATTTAGAAATCGAATACCAGCAATTTATTTTAGAACGATTTGAAAATATGTAGTATGGTTACTGTGCAGAATAAATTATTAGATACTTTAAGTTTAGCAATTGTTTCACATGTAACAAACGACTAAAGATATTAAAGGAAGGAAAAACATGGTTCCTTTTTGTGTTACCAGATGTGTACTCACAGATTCTTGTGCTGGGTAAACATCTGAATGGGCTAAATGTTGGTTTCAGGTTGGTACAAGGTTTAGCGGTTTCACTCCATCAGTAACTGTTCAGTTGTTATACACAAAACCTTTTTTAACAATTATAAAGATATTAAGACGGTGCTCCAGCATGACCTCAGTCAAATGACTGAAACAAGTAAAAGAATAAGAGAATAGAAACATGTTTTGTGTGTGTGGTGTGTGTAAACGTATAAATATGTATTTACAACAATGAGTTCGTTTTCTCCTTCTATCTCCTTCAATATTATTTTACCATTTATAGCATCGCTTCGACCGTATCACTTTCTCACCTGGAACATTTAGTGACAAGTAAACCACCAAACTTCTTATTCCCGTCGATCACTTCCTTTCTATCCTCTTTTTTTGCTCAGTAGAGATACGACTAATTTTCATTTCTTTGATGATGGATTTTGTCCAAAAGTCTAGGATATCAACTCAAGTAATATGAAATTCCAACAGTGTTTTCAGAGTTTAAATAGAATTTCCAACAGAATATGTAGAACGCTAAATCCTTATCATTCACACACACACACACACACACACACACACGCGCGCGCACACACACACACACACACACACACACCGCACACACACACACACCACACACCAACGCACGCACGAACACCCACACACACACACACGCACGCACACACACACACACACACCACAACACACACACACACACACACACACACACAACACACACACACACCATATATTATATATATACAGAGTGTCCCAAAAGTAGGTTTATAGTTATCACGTAGGCATTTTACATTTCTTTTAAACATTTTTATTACATCCGAATTTCTATTTTACAATTAACTAAATTAGCATAGAATAATGGTTGCATATATTTTTTTATAATTAAGATCTAATTGTTAATATATGAATGCTAAAGAGATAGTTGAATTGTTGTAAACCTGCTTTTGGGCCACCCTGAATATATATATATAATAATTATATATATATATATTGTATAGAGGGCATTATTACACATAATGCCTCACACTAGGAGGGACAAAGTCATTAACTACCAAATTATACTAATCATACCCAAATGCAGTTTTTCAAAGCAAGACATTTAAAAAAAATATTTAGTTCTGTATCACCGTGATTTCACATTCAACTTACGTCTAATGATCGTCAGCAGAACTGATTCTGAACACATCATAAATAAACTACCACCTTACGTAGCGAAGGCAACAGACAACTGCTCACTCCGGCCAAGCACATGGAATGTTTATAAATCATATACCGGTAAATGGCGGGCTTTTACGAACTGCATGTCGGGTAATGAAAAGTATTTCGGAATAAGTTTAACAATTAAGGATAATCTCTTAATAAGGGATCTTAACAAGAAATTATCGGGCAGCTAGCGTGAAAACCTCATAAAAGAAAAGAATTCGAAATAATTTTTTTCTTTTGAACAAATTAATTATATCATATGTATAGAGGGCATTATTACACATAAATGCCTCACACTCATTAGACGTAATTGAATGTGAAATCACGGTGATACAGAACTAAATTCATTTTTTTAAATGTCTTGCTTTGAAAAACTGCATTTGGGTATGATTAGTATAATTTTGGTAGTAATGACTTTGTCCCTCCTAGTGTGAGGCATTTATGTGTAATAATGCCCTCTATACAATATAGATATAATTAATTTGTTCAAAAGAAAAAATTATTTTCGAATTCTTTTCTTTTATGAGGTTTTCACGCTAGCTACCCGATAATTTCTTGTTAAGATCCCTTATTAAGAGATTATCCTTAATTTTTAAATATATATATATATATATATATATATATAAAGGGCCATTTTTGCGATGTTCGGATAACTGAAGAGATGGCGGCGTGGATTTCCACCTCGGCATCCGAAACTCGGAGTTTTATCATGGCTACCGAATTATTGCCACATATTACATTTGCAGATAAATTCATTTATTTACATAATATCGAGGTCTCTTTCTTTCTTTTGCTGTCTTACCATTTTATCAATATATATATATATATATAAGTTAGGTTGTCCTGAAATTTCTGAGTGTTTTTAATATGTAAAAGGGGATATATATAATTGACTTAGTGATGCATTTTGTTCAATGACATCATTTCCATTTTTATTAATGACCTTTACTCATCAATCAGGCAATTTAAATATTCCATCAGCATGAAATTTGACTGCTTTTGAAGCGAAGAATTATCTAGATTCATTTTAACTCCATCTTAATCGTTAAATGTTTTTCTTGCAATGAGTTCTGTAGAGACCAAAACAAATGGTCGTCGACTGGCGCAATATCAGAAGAATATGGTGGGTGGGATAAGAGATCCCAGTCAAGTTCATGTAACTTTGTTTGGGTAGCCAAAGACACGTGTGGTCAAGCATTGTTTTGATAGAGCACTACCCCTTTCGAGTTGGGAATCTCCGGCCTCAATCTTTTGAAGCTAACGACAGTAAACATTAGTTTTTGTGGGAGAAGCTCATAAATATCGTGATGATTCAACGCAGCCTTGGCTTTGTTGCCTCATTTATTTTAACATATACATGTTCATACAAGACCTGTATATCTTTTGGTACAGATATTCGGCTGTGGCTGCTGTTTTAGGGATCCTTAGGCAAATTCCAGGATCTTTTTCGCACTACGTCTTCGTACACAATCCAATTTTCATCTCTAGTCACAAGTTGTTTGAAAATAGTAATCTTTCATTCCGTTTCAAAAGCATATCTTAAACGGAATACCAGTCTAAGGAATTCTTTCCTGAGAGTTTGTGAGGGATCCATTCTTTACAGCGAGAACTGTACCCAAATTTCACTAGGTGTTCATGAGCCATAGTTTGAGGAACTTCCAACTCCTGTGCAAGTTCTGATATTTGAGTTTTCTTCGATTTTTGCCTTCCAAACATCTTCATCCAATTTTGAAGGTCTTCCATTGCTTCTGTCATCTTCCGAGCTAAACCCTCCAGTTTTAAATTTTGCAAACCACCTTCGAACAGTTGATTCACCTACAGCATCATCACCATAAGCTTCACAAATATTTTTTGCAAGTTTTTGCAGCATTTTCTCCTTTAAAAAAAAAAGGAAATCATTACAACGCGAATATGAATTTTTTCTTATCCATTTCAAATGTCAATAAAGGGTAATCGGAATAAAAGATAAATGTTTTTAGTCAGGAAAAGAGAAGAGATGCACTCCCAATTCAAGCAATGCCAAAGTTTTAACTGTGTTACCTTTCAAGAGTTTTCATTGAAGTGCTAAACAGTCTACATTAAAAACGCTCAGAACTTTCCGCACCGTCTATCTATCTATCTATCTATCTATCTATCTATCTATCTATCTATCTATCTACTATCTATCTATCTATCTATCTATCTATCTCTCTCTCTCTTTCTCTCTCTCTCTCTCTCTCTCTCCTCTCTCTCTCTCTCTATATATATATTATATATATATATATATATATATCAACGTAATATCTGTTATATGTGCTAATTATAATAAAACAATTGCAAATATGTACAAGCATATTTAAGTTCACTCTCAAAAATTCACACGCATACACTCACATGCATATACACACTATCTGTCTCTGTCTCGCATACATACATACACATACACACACATACACACAAACACACGCGCACACAGAAATATGTACGCTTGCATGTATAAGTATTCACAAACATATTTAGAAGCAGGCAGTTATTTATGCAAATAACTTTACACATATAGCGACTCAAAAATAAATCCTACGTTCAAAATCTTTTTGACTTTACATACACCGCATTTGCGTGTTATGTCTATTTAAATCAACCACCAAGAAATTTAGCGTGTACGAAGCGCCATCAGAATGGAAACAACGAAGCAATAACCGAAAGTATTTGATCAATGTTTATAGATATTTCCTCTTAAAATCTCTCAAGCTGTCATCAGTAATTCACCAAATAGTTTTATTCAGCGAGTGGAAGACAAACACCGCCATTTCTGATGCAATATATCTGCTTTTTAATGCTAGTCGCAAATACAAATCTTTCAGTGGAACCATCATCTGAAATGTCCAGACGGTCTCAACTGACTCGTATTGAAATCTTAGATAACTGAAAATTCTCAAGATGAAAGCGAGAAAATTTGCGCTGAAGTTTGCCGTTCAGCGTTGATAGCTTTATTTGTGTGTGGAGTAACGATTTGCGTTTTATATATTTAGTTGCCAGCGTGTCATTTGTCACCATATTTTTTTCTTCTGATCAGTGCACCAAAACATATGCTACGTATCTCCTCGAAATTCGGCTAGTCAATTACTGCAGTACATTTATCTCCGTTTATCACGGCTGTTTCATTCAATCAATGATAAATGAGTCGCCTTCATTCACGTTCTTAATTGAACAAATAGTAGATTTATTGTCAACAAACTTGCGTCAAGCATTTTCTTGATATTCTTTTAACGTTTCCTTGATAAAATACACACGTCTGCGTCATTTGTTAGGAACAGGCAGCTATTTTCTGCTCACTGGTCCCATGAGAGTGCATATGAGTTTATAAATTTCTATAAGAAAATACGCAGCCTAGCTGTAGGGTAACATAAACGCAAGCGATAACGAATACATTTTGGGTGCAACTTTCCTGTATCACCAGAATCTTCCGCAAATCGTCTATCCGTGTCGTCGCTGACACAACAACACGTTTATTTTTATCAAGTGGTACCGTACCACCTACAAGTTTCAGTCTCCGTTAAAAACCAGTATATATGCTACGAAAACCAGTATCTATACTGCCAAAATGTAATTACTTCTACTCTAGGCAAAAGGCCTCCGAAACTTTATGGGAAAGGGCTAGTCGATTATACCGATCCTAGTGCATAACTGTTACTTATTTCATCGATCCCAGAAGGATGAAAGGCAAAGTCCACCTCGGCGGAATGTACCGAAATATAATTGTTAACCTAAACTCGAAAACTTTAACTGCATTTGAACTAAGGTAAGCTGTACAAAATGGCATATACAAGATGTGTAAAAAAAATTCTCAAACAAAACCAAATATTTTATATCGGAAAGCCATCAAATTCAAACGTTTATATCTCTGTTGTCTACGTCAGTGCTTCTCAAACTATCTGATGTGGCATACCGACAGTGTTTGTCCAATGTGCTAGGGTCCGGTAATATTTCTTAGTAACGTTAATTTATACCGGAAACAATATATATAATGAATATAATAAAAGTTGACAATTTTTTGTCTTTTATTTTGTCAACAAATAATACAATATTACATAAGTATTTTATAAGCATTTTATAATGTTTCTTTCTTTTCTGGAAACTGGCCGCAGACCACCACTCTGAATAGCACTGGTCTACGGAATAAAGCAATTTTATATATTATAATTCATTTGTTTCAGTCATTTGACTTACAGGGAAAAATCAGATTTAGGATTGAATCCAATTTTATAGTAAAATCTTATATTATATTAAATTAGAGACAAAACCACTATTAGGCAAATCAAACAATGAAAAACTTAAGCCAATACATATGATTAATTTATATTATTTAAATATGTAACAAAATTATAAAAAATTATAATTAATATCACACTACGATCGTTTCATGCCTGCTGTCTTCAAGTTTTTGAGTCGCAGTCATTCATCAGGTGGTTTAAATATTTTTCTTGGCGAGGTTTAAACAGCTGTCTTCAAATTTTTGAGTCGCATTCATTCATCAGGTGGTTTAAATATTTTTCTTGGCGAGGTTTAAACAATGATTGTTAAACCTCGCCAAGAAAAATATTTAAACCACCTGATGAATGACTGCGACTCAAAAATTTGAAGACAGCAGGCATGAAACGATCGTAGTGTGATATTAATTATATTTTTTAATAATTTTGTTACATATTTAAATAATATAATTAATCATATGTATTGGCTTAAAGTTTTCATTGTTTGATTTGCCTAATAGTGGTTTTGTCTCTAATTTAATATAATATATATATGTATATATATAGATATATATATATATATATATATATATATATATATATAGATATATATATATAATATAATTATTACATACATATATATATATATATATATATATATATATATATATTGTATATATATATATATATACCGTTGGGCTTTTTAAGTTTCCTTCTGGTTGGCTCGAGACTATAGTAAAAGACACATACAAAAGGTGACATGCAGTGGACCGAACTCGGCACCATTTTGTTGAGAAGCAAGCTTCTTACCACGTAGCCAAGCCTGCGCCTAACTGTATGCATTTTAATAATGGAGATGCCAAATAACAGATGATACAACTGTTGTGCAAATTCTAAACGATATCTAGTAAGACTTCAAAAATTAATTAAAACAATAACATGATGTATAAGAGGAATGTAATGGAAAGAGATACTGGAATATTTCTGATCCAAATGGAAAAAACAAAATTGTGAATGACACAATTCTTCAAAATGGTCGAGAATGATATATGTCAAAAATAATGGTAAACGAATATTCAAAAGAAGATCGATAAATTTCGCGGATGCTTCGCCTGTTGTGCTTCACAAATATAAATAGCTTTTTTTTCATGTTTATGGGCCTCGAAGTGACAGCGGAGACGAACGAATTTAGTCTCTGTTAACCACTCCGCGCACACAAGCACGGACATTGTGCGTGTGCGTGTATATATATATATATAATATATATATATATATATGTGTTGTGTGTATGTGTGTGTGTGTTGGTGTTTGCGTGTGTATGTGTTTGTATGTGTATGTGTATATGCAGACATTTATTTAAATATTATATATATTATATGTATATATAATGTGTATATGTATATATATATATATATATATATATATATATATATTTACGTATGTGCTTATGTGTATGTATGTGTGTGTATGTATGTATGTATGTATGTATGTATATATATTTATATATGTACGTGTGTGGCTTGTGTGTGTTTGCGTGTGTGTGTGTGCGTATGTGTATGTGTGTATGTATATGCAGACATTTATTTACATATATATATATATATTTATGTATGTGTGTGTATGCATGTATGTATGTATGTATGTATGTATGTATATATATATATATATATATATATATATATATATATACGTGTGTGCTTGTGTGTGTGTATGTATATATATATATGTATATATATATATACACGTTATTACACATATGTATTCTTGATCATATATACACGTTCGGATACACACAATGAGGAAGACCGGCCACTAAAACAACTCTTTTGGTCATATTTTTACTGACCCCCCACACCCCCATTACAGAAGACCATTACCGCCAAAATGTATCCATTTATGGCACAGTACGTGCATCCATACATAGTACAGCACATCTGCTAGCTTTACAAGCAACGCAGCTCAGCCTGCAAACGTTGCTACCTTTTTAACTACTCCGCCTTTTTGGTTTTTTTATATTATCGTTTTTGCTTTTGTTTTTTGATAGCTTGCCAAAGAATTTTCTGTTATCTTTAGAAACAACATTTCTCACCCTAGATGACTCCGTGTGTTCTATATTTGCTGACCCATTCTATCGAACTCCACATTGCACTAGATTCGACATCCCTCACCACCCAAGTTCCTTCTTTGCGCGCCAGTTTGCTTCCTACGTTGAAGAAGCAGATCCAGTCACTACCAATCAACAAACCTAAATATTCTGAAAAAAAAATTCTTCGATTAAACCCAAAACGTACACTCCAAATCGAACCCTATCCGACCAAAATACTTCAGTGATTTCAAATTTGCTGTATCGTATCCAACGTCCCAAAGAAGTCCACCTTTGACTCCTTTTAAATGGCTGTTTATAACACTCACTTGAAACATCAAAAAGGAGATGTGAAGCGCTTTATGCCCATGTCCTCCTGAGTGACCCCTTATATCATACAATAAAGCCAGACCTACTGTTTTCCAGTGGTCTTTTGCCAAAGACCTATTTATCTTTATGCTAGGAAGACCCAAGTCTAAACAGAACATTCAATCCTCCACTGACAGAGATGTTGCCAAATTTTTAATTAATAAAGAATTATTTATTATTATATCTCTATTTTCTTATCTTCCTATAGATATATATATATATATATATATATATATATATATTATATATATGTGTGTGCGTGTGTGTGTGTGGTGTGTGTGTATGTGTGTGTGTCTGTATGACGGGCTTCTTTCAGTTTCTGCCTAGCATTTCCACTCACAAGGCTTTGTTCGGCCCAAGGCTATATTAGAAGACAGTTGCCCAATGTGCAAATCAGTGGTACCGAACGCGAAACCATGCGGTTGGGAAGAAGGCTTCTTACCAAACACGCACTTCTACACCTATTTGTGGCATATGTTGAAATATTTTGTTCTGAAAGATGCTCTTCTTGAAAATATAAACCTGTTCGTATTAAACTTGTACATGCTTCCGTTTGGGAAAGTAAAAGAAGCAGCATATGTCTTTCTAGAAGAGCATGGAATATGAGAATAGAAATAAGAATATAGAAAATAAAGGCAAGTTTGGGGAGAGAATGACAGAAGTAATATGGCGGATATTATTGGAGAGGAGTGGGGAGAAGTTTTCAAGTGGAATCTTTCACCACCAACAAAAGGCGTTATTGACAGGCAAACTAGGAACCCGATGTAAGACATGTATGTCATTGGAAAAAGACATCGAAAATAATCTCGTAAAGCAGCATATCCACCAGAAAGACATGACTACTACGATGTATAAGGGGCCATTCCTGCTTCAGACCCTCTTTAGTCTTCGGCAACGTGGAACGAAAGCTTTAAAAACCAGTCCCCATATTGGGTCGCATAATCACCAATGATTTGATCTTTCCTGGATCTCTCAAATACATTTTCAGGGGTAAAATATACTTCAGCTGGTGAAGTGCGTGCCTGAGTGCTAAGGGTAGTCGTCTCACGATTGGGAAGTCGTGGGTTCGATTCATGGCAGCACGTTGTGTCCTTCAGCATGAAACTTTATTTCACTTTGTTCCAGTCCACTTAGCTAGCAAAAATGAGTTGTACCTGGAATTAAAAAGGGCCAGCCATGCCACCTCCTGCATCACATTGAATCTCCCTGAGGACTACGTTAAGGGCACATGTGTCTGTGGAGTGCTCAGCAAATTGCACGTTGATTTTACGAACAGGCTGTCTCGTTGGTTGGATCATCTGGAACCCTCGTCGTAGTAAGCGACGGAGGGCCAGTGTACTTCAGTTAATTCTCTACACAGGGTTGATGATTCATAAATGTTAAACAACTTATACAATAGGATATTGGGATGGTGTTGTTCTTACATAAGCTGAGAACCCAGATCGATTTAAAAGGAGGCTGTGGTTCGGCTGATTGTAAAAAAAAACTCACGAACACAGTGAGTATCAGCAACAGACAACTTTCCTTGTGGTCTGTCACTAAAACAGCCGTCACTGCTACTCAGAATCCGTTTTATCCTTTATCGGATAATGAGGATTATAAAACTCGCGTCCAGCTTTCCATTGTAATGAATGTAAGAGTGGGAACATTGTCTAGGTCGACCCCAGTGATCAACCGTTAATTATTTTATTGATCCCGAAAGGATGAAAGGCAAAGTCGACCTCAGCGGCATTTGAGCTCAGAACGTAAAGACGGACGAGATACAGCTAAGCATATTGCTCCGCGAGATAAATATTCTTATTTCTTTATTGCCCACAAAGGGTCTAAACATGGAGGAGACAAACAAGGACAGACATAGGTATTAAGTCGATTACATCGACCCCAGTGCGTAACTGGTAATTAATTTATCGACCCCGAAATGATGAAAGGCAAAGTCGACCTCGGCGGAATTTGAACTCAGAACGTAGCGGCAGACGAAATACCGTTAAGCATTTCGCCCTGCGCGCTAACGATTCTGCCACCTGGTCGCCCAAGTCGAACCCACCTCTATGGTTTCCAATGTACTCTTGTGATAGGAATAGAAATACAAATATATGTTTAAATGTCACTTTAGATGTTTGCAACATGGATTAATCTAACAATAAACAATCAGATTAGCGACAAAACTAAAACAAATCAACAGCTGATATTCTTTTTTTTCTCCGTCTCCTAGCTTCCTTCTTTTTCTTCGACTTCTTCTTCATTGGCTTTAGAGAAAACGAACAAAGCCGCAGAGCACTCCACTTTTAATATTACGCGTAGGAAAGATGGAGGACGGCAGCAAAAGGACAAAGGAAGTAAAAAAGATGATGGAAATGATAGATATGTTAAGGCGATGTGGATGGGATTGTGGGAAGGGGATTAGAATGAGGTTGAGCACACTTTATCACGATGATGCTAATCTTGCTGCCGCTGCTGCTGCTGCTGCTGATGATGATGATGATGAATACGTAATAGTAATGATGATGATGATGATGATGATGATGATGAAGTACGTAAACGGAAAGCAATGCGGAGGCGGATGTGCATAATGAAAAAAAAAATAAAGAGTT
>NC_043003.1:8085656-8093156 GCF_006345805.1 Octopus sinensis
AACAAGAAATCATACCACCTAATAAACATGAAGAAGAAGAAAATATGAAGAAACAACAAAAGCTATAAAACAAATGAAATCCAAACTAAAAATAGAACAGCAACGAACCATGATAAAACGATGGCAAGAAAATCCCCTTCATGGTAAATACTGGACTAAACTAAACGCAAAAGAAATAGACAAAGAAAAATCCCAGCAATGGTTGAGAAGCTCAGGAACAGAGGGATTTTTAATTGCAGCACAAGACCAAAGCCTCCCCACCAGAAATTACCAAAAACATGTAATGAAAAGAAATATTACAAGTAACTGCAGAATATGTGGAGATGGACAAGAAACAATAAATCATATTATCTCTAGCTGCCCAGTCTTGGCTAAGAAGGAATATATTCACAGACATGACAGAGTTGGAACCTACATACATTGGAAGCTATGCCAACATTATGGAATAACAACAGAAAAAGATGGTATAGGCACACACCAGAAAAGGTCACAGAAAACGAGAAAGCAACCATACTCTGGATGTGCCGATACACACAGATAGAGAAATTAAGGCCAACAGACCAGATATAGTTGTCAGAGATCATGAAGAAAAAAAAATGCTTTCTAATTGATGTATCAATACCGGCAGATGACAACGTGTCTCTAAAAGAAATGGAGAAACTCTCAAAATACAAAGACCTGGAAATAGAGGTAACTAGAATGTGGAATCTGAAAACAGAAACAATTCCTATCATAGTAGGTGCATTAGGCATGATAAAAAAATATTCAGACAAATACATAACAAAAACACCAGGACTTACAAACACATATAACATACAGAAAATTGCACTACTAGGCACTGCACACATCCTACGCAGAACACTTTCCATACAATAACCATCAGAGCATCACAACATCACAGCACATACCCAAGGCACACAGAGCTGCGCTCGTAGTGAAGTGAAAGCACGCTATAAAAATAAAACTACTGAATAATAATAATAATAATAATAATAATAATAATAATAATAATAATAATAATGATGATGATGATGATGATGATGATGATGATTACGATGATGATGATGATAATAATAATAACAACAACAACAACTATAAAAGGAGTGAAATAGAATCAATGCATGTGTTTATTTTTGGCACACTGGCCTTCCCAAGATATAACAAAATATGTTTCAAAAGAATTCACATAAAAAATTTGCATATCAAATACAAAACGAAGGATGTGCGGTTATGCAAAAGATGAATATGTTGAGAGAAGTGAAAACGGAACCCGGTGAAAAGCACATTGGAAGGGTGCCAATAGCTGCAGTGAGGTGAGAAAAATGTTATGGCATGACATGAATTAAGCAATGACAATAAATTGATGGTAAGAATGCGTCAAGTAGAGTGATGCAGCGAATACAGAATGTTCCCAAGCAAATAAACTCATAAAAATGCTGAGGTACCTTGTTGTGTGAAAGAAACAAGAATTGCTTTGATTTGCACTGGAAAATGAGCTAATTTCGGGGATGAAAATAAGAGAAGGCAGTAAGTGAACTGTAAGAAGAAGGAAATTGGCACTCCGTCGATTACGACGAAGCGAGTTCCAGCTGATGCGATCAACGGAAAAGCCTGATTGCAAAATTAACGTGAACGTGGCTGAGTACTCCACAGACACGTGTGCCCTTGGCGTAGTTCTCAGCGTGACACGGAATGTGAGAATGGTGTCTCTTTGAATTACTGCTGCAACTCATTTTTGCCAAGCAAGTGAAGTAGAACAAGGTGAAATAAAGTGCCTTGCACAAGGATGCAATGCGCCACCGAGAATCGAACTCGCGATCTAAGGAGTGTGAGCCGAACGCCCTAACCACTGAGACACGTACCTTCACTGAGGGGGAATTGACTTACGTGGTCGAGCATAAGAGTAGATTTTAATATATAGTTAATGAGAGAGACAGAGAGATAGAGAAAGAGAGAGAAAGAAAGAGATAGTGAGACAAAGAGAAAAAGAGAGAGAGAAATAGGGGGAAGAGATAGATAGAGAGAGAGAGAGAGAGTGTGTGTGTGTGTGTGTGTGTGTGTGTGTGGTGTGTGTGTGTGCGTGTGTGAGGAATCAAACCATGACAAATAAGGAAAGTTTAGTTCGTCGGACAAATGGTCGCCTGTGTCATAATATATAATCCCTCATTTGATAAACCAATGACGTGCTCAGGCAGTCAGCCAAACAGAAGAGAAAGCCACAGACAAAAAAAATAAAGCAACTGACGTCATTGAGTTAGGAAGCAAAAAGGATTGAAACCGATATCTTAAAACTTACATATACAAAGTAATATCGAATTCAAACAGTTCAACATTTCACTAGTAACACGACGGATTTTCTTTTGTACTCTCTGAATAAGCGTGAAAATAGTCACTGTTTTTGCTTTTACAAAATTAACTTCATCGTATATAATTGCTAATATAATTTATTGCTTTGAAACCTTCTGAACTCTCAGTCATGTATCATTGCTATTATTAAATATATCGAGCATTAGAACTTTTACCATATCCTATAGCAGTGAAATTTGTTGAATATTTGACTTCGTCTGGGCATTTGTATTTTTGTGTATATTTTACTGTTTTGGAATATTCTCTTGTACATTCAGCTCTTTGAAACATTTATGTTGCATGTTTTTTTTATTTATCATCGCAAAAGAAAGCAAAAATGTTGAAAACCGGTTTGGGATTTTAATAAATTCGTAAACAATTTTAAAACTATCACACTTTTTAAGATCCAGGTGCATTTCAACCCAACTAAACCACAATTTATGTGTGTGTGGAGTGTGTGTGTGTAATAATTCATCGTTTAAGAAACGACTCAGCACAATAGTTGGCGTTCTTCTAATAATGTGTTTATTATTGGTCAATGTAGAGAAAAATGGTACATTGAATATTGCTAATCTGAAGTTGTAAAAGCAAGTTATTTTAAGCTAACTCAAGTCATTTGTTTATATTATTAATTTTCTATTTACCTTCGTCGCTTCTCAACGTAATTTCGTTATAAATTTTTCTTTCCGATCTTATCTTCTATATTAAATTTTCGTTGAAGTACCGTCGATAGTTTGAAGTCTCACCGTCATATATGATTACAACTTAATCCATTTTTCTGCATACATAATCTTGAGCTGTTCAATGTAATTTATTTTGTTTTGTAATTATCTTTTTACACGTGACCTCTTGCAATACTTCATTGAGCTATTTTAATGACGTCTCTTCCAAAATTTTCTCTGACATTCTGCAGTCATAACCAATTAGTCTGTTATATATCAATGTGTCTCCACGTAATTTCAATGGTACCACTCAACTCTAAGATATTCTTATGAATGTGAGATCGTTCACTACTTTTTTCTGTGGTAAGTAGCTTGCTTACGAACCACATGGTTCCGAGTTCAGTCCCACTGCGTGGAACCTTGGGCAAGTGTCTTCTACTATAGCCTCCGGGCCGACCAAAGCCATGTGAGTGGATTTGGTAGATGGAAACTCAAAGAAACCCGTTGCATATATGTATATATATGTATGTATGTGCGCGTATATGTTTGTACGTCTGTGTTTGTCCAGCCCCGTCCCAAACATCGCTTGACAACCTATGCTGGTGTGTTTACGTCCCCGTAACTTAGCGGTTCGGCAAAAGAGAGCGATAGAATAAGTACTAGGCTTACAAAGAATAAGTCCTGGGGTCGATTTGCTCGACTAAAGGCGGTGCTCCAGCGTGGCCACAGTCAAATGACTGAAACAAGTAAAAAAACTTTTCTTTTATTCTTAACTATATAGAGCAGAATTCTGTATGCCTGAAAAAGTCGTCTCCTACGATTATGCCTCTATTTATGATGCTTGTAACCACTGAGATAACGTCGTATATGTTTGTTTGAGAGTCATTCATATTGGTCTAGCTAGTTGGGGCAGGGTGGACTCCAGATTACACCGAGCAGCAATTTAGTTTGGGGATCTAATTTGCATATTTCTCTTGCTCACAATGCAAGGTGTGCGACTTTACAAAGATGTTACGCATCAAGCTGGTATTTAAACCTAATTGGTATATCTTATTGACACCGAATCAGTAACAGTAAAATGTGATGCCGACATTATTTGAATTCAGAGCAAAGAGATTCAGAACAATACCATCAGATATTATTTCCGGCATTCAAACGATTTGCTGGAAAATGCCTGAATTGTTAGGTTATGTAGTGTCACCTGATGTCGTCAGATGATGTAATGGTTGATTTGTTGATCTCATCCTTTGAGAAGCAGAAATCTTAAGCAGATGCGAGATCACAGCAATTCGATGCTAAAGTATGCGATGGCAACTCAGTCGATGTATATTTATTTTTAGTGTAAACAGAGCGTGCGATATTGAAACCAATATAATATAAGCACCTATAGCTGACTTCAACGTTATACGCATCAAAGAGTTTCTATACTACCAATGGATGTCTGGGAAGATCTGTCATATCAAGTACAGGAATATAATAGCTACATTAGTGAGTACTTCTTTCCGGAAGGAGGATTGTATCAGATTGCCTTTCTTTTTCTGACTCTCTTCAGGTTTGGGGGTTGGGTGGGGCAACATATAGACTAAACTATCAGAAAAGTCCATTGCTCATCATGCTATTTCTTTCAGTTTATCAAACTGAAAATTCTGTTACTGATACCTCAAATAGCAACTGGTTGTGAAGTTCCTCTGGATGTAAAGAATTACCTAATTTGTCTTTCTGAAGAGATATATTATGCCTGTATTGCGGGCCAGAATGACATGTAGGACGTCGACCATGGTAATTTATTGATAAGGGATATACTCGGGCCGAATCCGTTAACAGCCATTTAGGTTAGAAGCTGTGAAAGAGCAATAATAATAACAATAATAATAACTTTATTGTTATTATTCACTCGTAACACAGTGTAGGTAAAAATGACCGGAGTCTTTAGTCGTCTGTCAAGTCACAACAAGGACTCCAGACAGATAATACTTTCCTTAACATGTGCGCTGTACCCAATAAGGCTGAAGTGTGAGACGCTTACAGCACCTAGGTTTCCCAAGCGGTCACCCATCTAAATATTCACTACGCTCGATGTTGCTTAACGTTGGTGATCTGACGAGAACCGGAACTTTGAACGTGATATGGTCGTTTATTATCATTATTGTTATTTTCGTTATATAATTTCAGAAACTTGAAAGCATATTTCTGAAAATTACGCTTTCGGGAGTTCTTATGCGCATCTGTCAATAATAGACTAGAATGGGTTTCTTTTACGTAATATTTTTCATAAATATTTTAATGTGTAGCATGAAAATGAAATTACATCTATGCAATCTATTGTTTATTTGGTGAATAAAGGGGAAAAAACGTTATAAATTTGTAGTTTCGGTGCTTGCATGTTGATCATACATGGTGTGCTGTGTTTATTAAATGCGATACTTTGCTTTCATTAACGTAATATGCATTTTTAAAATTTATTATCTAGATATATAGTCTTTATTAACACTGACAGCATTTCTATAATTCTATTAAGTTGACATGGATACATAACTTTTACGATTAAACTCTAATTCTATTGTTTGAAGAGTTAACAATTAATAAAATAAAGACGACAATATGTAACCACATGCAAACTACGTACAATATACGACCGGCCATATGAAATATAATTACAAACACACAAAAGCGAAATCATGGAAAACATTTCGTAATGAAAATTTACGAGTAAATGCGTAATATAAATATGAATTTCAAATTAAATTTGATTTCATTTCGTTAATATTTTGTATGGGGTTTCTACATAGGATAATTTTCTCTTCGATGTGTTTTATTTGGTAATTTCGATTTAAATCAAACAATATAGAATAGAGATTACACGATAATGCATTCCCATTTAGATTATCATAATATGATCCAAAGAATTTATTAAAACCATAGGGATATATCAAATCATATGTGATAGAGTTTAAAGTGTCGCCAATGCTTTTAGATTTCCAATTTACTCTAAAAACGAGAATAAAATAGACATTTATTTTCCATGATATAAACTAAACTAAATTGATGAAATAAATTTTCTGCTAAACAACTATTACCACTATGGTTATAACTGACTGTTATCTGCTGTTCTACCATCATCCCGCTGCAACTGAATCTTCAATATTTCTATGACTCTTATTCTGGGCAGCAACTTCCGTCTCTTTTCTTCCTTTTTATTCATGATCTATACTTTCAACGTAGCAATGGTATTTCAACTGAAGGCGGCGAGCTGGCAGAAACGTTAGCACGCCGGGCGAAATGCTTAGCGGTATTTCGTCCACCGTTACGTTCTGAGTTCAAATTCCGCCGGGATCGACTTTGCCTTTCATCCTTTCGGGGTCGATTAAATAAGTACCAGTTACGCACTGGGGTTGATGTAATCGATTTAATCCGTTTGTCTGTCCTTGTTTGTCCTCTCTGTGTTTAGCTCCTTGTGGGTAGTAAAGAAATATGTATTTCGTCTGCTGCTACGTTCTGAGTTCAAATTCCGCCGAGGTCACCATTGCCTTTCATCCTTTCGGGATCGATTAAATAAGTACCAGTTACGCACTGGGGTCGATGTAATCGACTCACCCTTGTTTGTCCTTGTTTGTCCTTTCTATGTTTAGCCCCTTGTGGGCAATAAAGAAATAAGAAACGTTAGCAAGCCGGGCGTAACGCTTAGTGGTATTTCGTCTGTCTGTATGTTCTGAGTTCAAATTCCGCCGAGGTCTACTTTGCCTTTCATCCTTTCGGGGTCGATAAATCAACTACCTGTTGCGTACTGGGGTCAATCTAATCGACTGGCACCCTGCCCCAAAATTTCGGGCCTTGTGCCTAGAGTAGATAAGAAAGCTATCTCAATCGAAGGCGCTCGGCTTAGTGGTTTGGGTATTCGGCTCCCGATCGTAAAGCCTTGAGTTCGATTCCCAGTGGTACATCTTGTCCTTGTGCAAGACACTTTATTTCACGTTGCTCCACTCCACTCACTTCACAAAAATGAGCTAGAACTGTATTTCAAAGAGTCACTCTTGTCACATTCTTCATCATGCCGAATCTCCCAGGGAACTACATTAAATGTACGCGCGTCTGTGGAATATTCAGCTAACTTCACGTTTACTTCACGAGCAAACTATTCCCTTCATTAGATTAAACTGGGACCCTTGTCATTGTAACTGTCAGAGTGTCAGTTAAGTTAGTTCACGTATTTACGTAACGCGAGGTTAATTATCTGTCCTAATAAAAACCCACCCTGTCAATACTTTTTCTTCAATTAATATAAAATTGCTAGAGGGGTAAATTTTAGCGAAATTGCAAAGACAATTAGCATATTACTTTATGTAACAGTCTGAGGAGTTGGTTTTGCTCTGCTTCGTCAAGGGAAAATTACACAGTGCTTGGAAAATGACCAGTAATCACTTATGGGGAAACGGCGTTATTGATTATAATGGAATGCTACGAAACAACTGTAAACTGAGCAATAAATGTAATT
>NC_043003.1:8098156-8108156 GCF_006345805.1 Octopus sinensis
TGTGCATGTGTATCCTCTTGTTTGTTCTCCACCACTTAAACGATGTTGTTTAGATTTAAGTCAACCTCTCTCCCCTTTTTTCCCTCTCTCTCTCTCTCTCTCATTAGAGTGTATGAAAAGTCTTGAGCCTCAAAATAACAAAATATGGTACAAGTCTTCTGATGAAGGTACAAGACTTGACGGCCTCAAATGCCTTGAAGGCTCTAAACTTTTCATACACCGCATGTATGGATTTTTTTATAAAATCGAGAAGACAATTTGGTTTGTATGGCTGATAAGAATTGAATGTGCTTTTCCTCTGCTCACTTTCCATATTGCTTGTGTCTACGAGACTTCACTTATCGAGAGGATGAAACGTTGACGCTGTCAAAAAACCATTTGCAACAGTCTACTTTTAAATCTATAATTCTTGCACATATCATTTCGCGACTAAAGTCCACTTTTCATTATGTTATATTGAGATATGCGAGAAACAAAACTGGTTTAAGAGGGAGATCTGGTTTAGTTACGAGAGGAAGGATAATGGTAAATTTATGTTTTACTTTCATGTGTTAGGTTTTGTTTCTATTCTTTTTTTGTATTTCCTTGTTTCCATTGTTTTCTGAACACCATAATATTTTGATGGTGAAGGACAACTGATCGATACTGAACGTCGAAGGTAATGGTTATGTAATATAAGCATGCTTGGTAGAGTTTAGTAATAAAGAATTTGAACTAGATGGATCAGACAGGAAATCAATGGAGCCAAGCTGTTGGTTGTGTTGGTAACAGTGTGGATGTTGCTACTGAGGATAATGGCAATATGGGATGAAATTGATAGCTGTGTCTATAATAGTAATATCCGTGGTGTTGGTGATGGCCTCGAGATAAAAAAAAATTTTGAGTTACCATAACATTTTGGCTCACAAACTTTTATAGTTAACATTAAATGTATGGAGCGAGAATAGATACGATGGGTAGAAGCCTGAGGAGAGAGATCGATGTTTAGATCAGCAGAATCAATACACATATACATATATAGTAGCAAAGGGTGATAGTGAATGTATCTAACTTCAGTATTTTTATCGATTTTAACAAGAACGAACATATGTGTCGAATGATTTAGGAGATGTAAGGTTACTTTCGACCAGGAACGGCTGGTACTCGTAAGGTGATTAATGGGTTTAAAACTATAAGAAGCAACGTTGGGTGGAATAATTTATCAGCCTGGTTATTTAATCAGTCTATTTAGAGTGTTCATTAATTAATTCTCTGGGTAAATTAGAAAAAAACAAACTTCATGTTTCATCTACAGATATGAGGAGATAAAATCTTTGAATATTTGAAGACTTATGATAACAAATTCTATCATTTGTGACAGACGTTGCCTAGGAGTGAAAAATGGACTACTCGCCATCACATTTAATTTGTAACTAAGTATAATCGGTTGTCCAAGTCTATACTAATGTCTCAGCTTTAATGAGATTTTCAAATAAGTAACACAACCTAAATTAACAGTCGTTATTTGTCCTCCTGTACCTTGCAGATATTCTTTCGAATCGAAATATTCTACGACTATTGAAGTGTCTTCGATATCTTGGCTATCAAACTAACTGTTTGCCTGTCCTGTTAAGCACATGGCATTCACAATACTTATTTCCCAGGTGTTCATGCTTCATATTCGGTACATCATTCCCAGGCTTTCTTTCAACCACCTGAGTAACTTGGAACTTATGAAAGGAAAGCTTTATATCATTCAAAACACGTGAAACAAGGGCTAAATAAAGGTCTGAAAACAAGCATGGGCGTTTAGTAGAAACTTATGAAAATTATTTCGACAGCTAGAAGGTTAAACATTAATGAGTCACAAGCGAAGTGATATGAACTATTGAGAAATTGTTGAGGATTGCTTAAAAATCAAATATATTGAATGTCTCAGGAATAATTGTTTATAAAGCCTGTACGTACAAAGTGATGGTACGATGTCATGTTTTACTGATAAAAAATATATAAAGTTGAGAACTAGCTATCTTGCATGAAATCTTGTTTGATGACGTAAATAACAAGAGCCATGGTTCCTATAAATCAAGTGCAGGCGAGTGGAATGGTATTTAGATATTGCTCAGAAGACCGGATTTTCGAATTCCCGACCCGGCGGCGCATTGTGGCCTTGAGCAAAACATTTCGTTTCACTCGATCGTGACTGTCCAGCTGTTTAATATTTTTCTCTTCTAGGAAATGAAGTCCAAGCTCAATTTGTAAGAGAAAATATTATCTGTTACTGTCTATATGACGCTAGACTAAAACAGATTTGTTTCAACATGTACATTGTGACAGAAACTGCTGAAATGTAGCATTTGTATATAGCAGTTTGATATTATCAACAACTAAATCATTTTAAATAATTTACCAAACTTATTGCCATATTTGCGTTAAAATTACTTTCTCAAGTTTCCAAGTCATATGTTAAATAATATAATCTAAGAGGCTTTCAGGCGAAATTCGCTGACAAACACTTCCACATAATTACAAGAGTATAAATAATGTATACATTTGTGCCAAA
Organism: Octopus sinensis; assembly: GCF_006345805.1. Classification (NCBI taxonomy): domain Eukaryota; kingdom Metazoa; phylum Mollusca; class Cephalopoda; order Octopoda; family Octopodidae; genus Octopus; species Octopus sinensis. The sequence goes on from NC_043003.1 coordinate 8,100,699, forward strand.
GGATAAATACAATCTCACATTGCAGGAGAATTTAAAACAGCAGCCAGTAAAACGTCTAGCATTAGGCTTTGCTTGTGATGTTAAAATTTTAATTGATAACTCTTTTGAAACGTTAAGACAACTGAAAAGCTTTGCTACTGCATCTGTAAACGTGTGTTTAAAAGTCAATGAATTATAAACCAAAATAATGCTTGTCGCTAACTTCAATCTCACAATCGGATGAATCATCTCTGGAGATAAAACATCCTATTTTAATATTCTTTTGCTATCTTGGATGTAATATTCTGGAGAAAGCCATAGCGACATTTTCATAACATTTCTCTTTCTGCAGAAATAGTTTTCTTGTTTAAATAGTAAAACACATTCATTTCTTGACGAAAAAGTGATTAACTCATGACATTATGTTCTGCATTATTCGAAATGCTTTTCAAGGTTTTCTAAATAGCAGCGAATGATTATGAGAAGATTTTGCGAACCAGAGAGAGAATCAAGTGTCAGTCAATATTGAAGAATTCTGTCAGGTAGTGTATTGAGGAGAAGTCAAGCTGACAACGAGGTTAGCGTTCCTTTGGCAATAAACGTCAGTCAGCAGAACTGAAATGTCTAAGACAAGATATATTTATATATAAAAGTGAGGTTGTGTGCTGTCTGTCTCCTACGATTTAGATTCCTAACTACTCCCACATTTTGCGGTGCAGTTTAACCAAAACCGGGTATCTTATAGTCGTGATTCATATCGAGCCCTTCTGGGTATTAGCGCGCGTCTACGATGAGTCTACGATTTAAAAAAACATTTACCATCAATTTTTCCCATTTTAATGCATTTTTGGCATATATAAGGGAAGTAACTCTCTAAATATTTATTAAATCTCAGAACGTAAAAAGCTACAGTAACACCCGCCTTTGTGGTTAGCCATATTGAGATGGCTATTATACTTTACATCTCTAAAAATGCTTATATAGTTATTTCCCTTACAAACCCGAGCAACGCCGGGCGATACTGCTAGTTAAATATACGTCTCTGGGACAGCTTGCACACGGAACTGAAGCCTAACCTCAACCGTACTGTTGAATTAATGAGAGAAATGCAAATAGAAGCGGATTAAAATCACGCTCGTTAATTCTCATATGTTGGCGTATATCACTGTAAACTGCTATCTAATTTTCAAATGCGGCGAATAAAGTACAGTGTATTATTCTATGTAGGATCAGAGTGACACGGACAAGGAACTAAATTGCTTAATATTATGAACAGAGATCACGACCACTGAACATATTTCCATTCAGCCACTGAGGATTAATGAATAATATTAAGATTTTCATTTCCACCAGTCCGTTCAGATACATAAACCGTGAAACAAAGACGTGATATATAAAGTAGTAAATTTAACGGTAAGATTACATAGTAGCAGTCCAAAAGCTAATGAATTGCCTGAGTATTTAATAAATTTTGGATTATTGCTATCAATATTCGCAGACAAGTAATAAAATAGTGAAATATATTTACAAAGGTGAACTAAATTACGATTTGTTTTGGCAGAATAAAAAGTAATATTTTGAAATAGAATGAATATTCTTGGTCTGAATTTATCTCAGCAGTCTGATCAATAACTATCTGGACTGTTGCTATAGTAACGAAGTTAAGGCACGGAGAGTTAAGCTACTGGGCACAAGTTGACCTTCGATACTGCTCTGCATGCGCACTAAATTTTAACGTTCTTATTTCTTTACTACCCACAAGTGGCTAAACACTGAGGGGACAAACAAGGACATACAAACGGATTAAGTCGATTATATCGACCCCATTGCGTAACTGGTACTTACTTAATCGACGCCGAAAGGATGAAAGGCAAAGGTGACCTCGGCGGAATTTGAACTCAGAACGTAGCGGCAGACGAAATATCGCTAAGCATTTGGTCCGGCTTGCTAACGTTTCCGCCAGATCGCTGTTTTTTAACGTCCTAGCCAACTTCCACTGTTTACAGCAGTGCTTGGAAGGAAGGTGTGTAACGTGTGATCATCGCATTGACCATGGCATAGAAAATGAAGCAGAGAATCTGCATCAAATTTTGCCAAAAGCTTGGCGATACCCGTTCAAAGGCCTACGCCAAGTTTTCAAAACATTTTCATCGTAAACAAGGAGATGGTTTGCAGCTGAAATCCGAGTGTCCCATTGATCAGCTGAAAGAAATTTTGGCACAAACTTGGCAGACACGCTACTCATACGCAAAACTCACGGATGGTGATTCGACGATTTCCTCCACACCCTGATGCAGGTTTTTCTCAGTTTTGCTGGTTGCGGGTCTGCCAGAATGTTCGTCACTATCGATATTTTTCGGCCATCTTGGAAACGTCTGAACCACTCGCGCACTTGTGTACGGTTCATACACTCCTCTCCACACATTTTCTGCAGGACTCTGAGGAGGTATCGCCATGACATTTCTCTGTCATGGTCAATGCAACAGTCAAACGCTACCCACCTTCCTTCCAAGCACTGTTGTAAACGGCGCAAGTGAACTAGAACGTTAAAACTTAGTGCGCATCAACAATAGCGTTCAAGGCCAATCTTTGGCAAGCGGTTTTATTCTGCATGATTTAGCTTCATTACTATGGCAACATTCCGGATACTTATTGATCAGACTTCGTATAACTTTTCTGTCATAGACACTGACAATCACCAAGGAATAACTTTCTACCAATCGAAATCTAGATTAGGTTTCATGTATTAACTTCTAAAATTTGGCTTGTGTAATATCAGAAGCAATGTAATCTACAGTTTGTTAATAGGTAGTGGGTAGCGATTTTCTTCACTATTTCAAGGAGTGATGACCCTGCCTGACACGAGTTCCAGGCTCAGCTGGCTCCGGCTGACAGTACCCAGTATGGATCCCTATACAGGGTTACAGAAAGGAGACAACCTTCAAAGACATCCGGAATGGAGCCCCGTAGGCGGTTTAGTGTTCGACTCGACACTCTTCCGGCAGCTCCTGCAACCTAGCTGGTGCCAAACGTAATGCTCTCTCTGCGCTCCTTTGAACAACGTCAGCAAGGTCGAGAGAGAAATCCTGACGATTGGGCTACCCAGGATTTTCCTACATCTAGCCTAGGCCTGCGCAAAACTAAAGAGGAAACTGGAGAGGACATGAAATGTAAAATCCAGACTGGATTAGTTTATGCGCAACTCCATTGTCTCCCGAGACAAAAGGATGCCAACAACAACAACAACAACAACAACAGCCTTTTGTTACATTCGTATGTCTCGAAGATTATTATCCTTTGGTGAATATTGTTGCAGACGAAAATGAAAATTTCCCACTTTTTATCATATTTTGTGTGTAACTAATTTTGTAATTGAAAATTTAATGTTGAATCTTTGTTTAAAATGAAGGAAAATGATGTTTTCTCTTGCAAGCAGCATAATTAAAATGATGCTCTCCCCACAAGCAGCCTCGATGGGGTTCGAACGAGTACTCAGTTTATCATGGTTGATGCGTTTAACGCTCGTTGAGTCACCTTAACTAATAAGATTATTAAAGGTAATCAACAAGAGAGTTTTATAGCTGACAATCGTTTGCTAGTTTCAGTGAGGCATTCAAATCCTGATTTTGATAAAGGTAGAGAAGGATCTGTTCAGTTAGAATGGTTATTAACGTTTGCTACATAAGACATTGAGTTACCGTTCATAAACCTAAATTAATATCATGATTTAAAACCCTTTAAACATCGCTAAAGGCTGTTTAACCTCAATTCACATTTAACAGAACAGATGTATGATCAGAGACACCCTCGTTATAAACAGCTCGTCTTTCAGCATAACTAGGAGTAAGCTATGTGATGTGACCTCCTCGTTTTATGATTTAGACGAGATGTAGTTGCTATTTTTGTAGCTTTGGAGATCATGTAGAGTTCCAGCTAAATATGGATCTTGATGTCTTTTGATTCGTCAGAAATATGCAATTTTAGGTGACAACATTATACTAATTTAGCCTTCTTCTATATTTATTATCCTCTCTGTTCTTGAATATTTACATAAAGTACTAACGTATTTAATCATTAAAAATTGATTAAAAGCTTTAGACACCCATAACGAGTAAATTGGAATGCATATGTGATTTCATATTTACTCCATATTGCAAACATTCCAAATATCATCGCATTTATTAAAGCATTCGCTAAATGTGAACATTAATAGGAAAGTAGCATGCCGTGCATATAATAACGCAATAAATGATACATTAGCAACGATTATACGTAGTTATTACACGTGGTAAAATGAATCATAATGACACAACCATACTGTCAAAATTGCATTAGGTGAACAGATGCTATCAAACATGAGAGCTAAACTTTGTACTACGCTCTTTCAAATGCTATTTAATGTAGCTGTTTTGTCAGATCAGCGCAAATCAGATCATGTCCACTTCTTGATCTCTTTCACCCGGATCTCAGATACGATTTAGATTTTAAAGCATAAATTCTGGAATCATAGATCAGTAATAAATTTCATTCGGAATATTTTCTGTTTAAATATGAGACTTCATAGCCATGGATTATTTTGTTGGGTGAATGTTATAGTGTGAATGGTTGAGGAAGTGGGCCGAAGCACGGCGACCTTTATATAATGTCTCCTGTCCTGCTTGGACTGGGGAAGGAGAAAAGATATTAGGCGTAGGATGGTATGATGGCGGTGTGGTCGTGAAGATCGTTTTACAATCACGTTGTTTCGGGTCCTCCCCTAGAGTGTGTTACTTTGGGCAAGCGTCTTTTGCTGTAGCCACGTGACAACCAATACGTTTTATGAGCGAACTTGGTAGAAAAATACTGCGTGAAAGCTTGTCGTATATACCGGGAATACCATAAAAATTGTCACGCTCATTCTTAAAACTTCTTAAAACCAAAAAATGAATCGGTTTATATGTTTTCCAGATAAGACGTCTGGTCATGCTGACGCCGGTTTTTGTAAGAATCAGTGAAAATCTCATTGTGATATTTAGCCAGAAAGTGAACAGGCTGAAATGGTTTTGTGCCGGCCTCACCATGTCTTCCCAAGTGAGCAATGTTGAGAGGGACAAGATCAACCGAACCTTCAATAATAGCACCGATATTCATTCTCTGACTTCCATCTTGAAATTCCATTCAAGAACCAGCAATAGAATTGTGAATAAGTTTGAGAAAGAGTGAATAATTGGGGGAGGACAAAATTAAGCGATCATTATTTCAATCTTGAGATGAAGAGATCAATCAGAAGAGATCCAACTCAATGCATAAGATGCTTGGCGCGTGAGAGAGGCGTTTGAGGTATGGCAGTTCAAAGAGTGGTAACAAGAGACTTGAAAATAAAATCGTACATGCGACCTATGTGGCACCTTGTTACTCCAGGAAAAAAAAGGTTAGAAGGTTAGCGAGAGTGAAGATTATCTTGAACAAAATGTAACATAATCCTGGAGTAATCTTCTGCACAGATGAGTAGAAGTTCACCCAAGATATGTACACAAACAGATGCAACAGTCACGTTCTGGATTCAGTATGGGGACAGATTTGAGGATAGGGACATTTGACTCCATTTATCACCTGATTTGAACCCTTTAGACTTTAGCATTGGTCGGAAAATCTTGTGAGTAGCTTCACAGTAAGCTGCAAACTCTCAAAAGTTTCATCTGTAGGACATGAGAGGAAGACAGTGAAGAGTAATTCCTTAAGAAAGCTTGTGGTAGAGTCAGGAAGAGGATTAAGGAAATCATTACCAAAAGAGAAGCAACTCCTAACAGGTAGGGTTTCGGCCAGGATTAGCACTTTGAGATAAAACTTTAAGCTTCCATTCAATTTTATTCCAATCTTTTATGAGCTCCCAGTCCTCAGCTTTGGTTAATTATTTATGCAAATGTCATTTTCGTTCGTGATCAACTTCATAACGATTCATCTGGTGAGCTTGGAGAGTTATCAACATTTTAACATTTTTCTGATTCAAAATAGAGTCCAATAGTGTGAGAAGCATCTCTGATAATTCCATTAAGTTATCGCCAAGCATTGCTGAGATACAAAAGTTCGAAGCTGAATCTAAAATTTTGACAATTTTACTGGTACGCCAGGTATATATGTGTGTGTGTGTGTGTGTATGTATGTATGTATGTATGTATGTATGTATGTATGTATGTATGTATGTATGTATGTATGTATGTATGTATGTATGTATGTGTGCGTGTACGTGGATGGCAGGGGGCCACCCACATACTCACATACATACATTGTGTTGGCCCCCGCCACGCACACGGACGGTTTGACAACCGGTATTGGTTTGTTTACCTCTCCGTACCTAAGTGCCATACTTAAAAAAAGTCGAATTGTTCGTCTAAAACTGGGGGTTGGTTTGTTCGACTATACAAGTTCAGCTGGTGCTCCAGCATGACCGCATTCCTATGAGTGATACAAATTACGGCAAAAAAATAAGAAAGAGAGCGTCTAAATTTTACATGACGTTAAAAGAACTCCACTATTACGGGGCAGTTGTTTATGTCGCAGAGAATGGAAGTAAATTCCAAGGCATTTAAAGAGTATTCTCCAAAATATTCTTTTAAAATATTGTGAACCACCCAAACATTAATAGTACTGCATAGAAATCAATGTCATTATGAGCGATATACTCGAAATTAATCTGTTCCATAGATTACTTTCTATAATTCTGGAGGAAATGACATTTTAATGAAAGGATTAGTTTTCCGATTCGAAACAAAGACACAGAAGGAATTGAAAAGGTTAAGAAAGGTTCAAAAATCTTAATGTTTCTCCAGAAGACCTAAATTAATATATGGATCTTTTTAACCGATTCTGCGCATCTTTGTAAGGAATAATATAAATTCGCTTGACTTAATGCCAATAGAATTTAATATATAGCCCTAGGATGAATGAAAGACGAAGTGAACCATGATTGAAATTACGAACAAAATACACAAGACTAGATGCCATACATGTTACTTCACTATTCTATGTGACATCTATAGAAGTTAACAGCTCTAATATAAAAGCAAAATTATCAATGAACATTGAGAGCGATCTGATAAAGATGCTATTGTTTTAACTTGGTGCTAAGCCAATTTCTCTTTTGTGGAGTTTGGTTGATTCAGTTTCTATGAAGTATTTAACATAATAACGTCTTCTGTGTGAAAGACAATATTTAGACCGTGTGACTTGAACTCAGAACAAGCTTAGTGAAAAGGAATGTACATGAGAAAGAAATGCTTCGGACATCCTCCATCGATACGACGAAAGGAATTAATAAACAAATGGATATGTAGGCATAGGGTTGGGGTGTGGTAAAAAACTTGCTTCCCGACCGCACAGTTTTAGGTTCGGTTCTACTACATAGCAACTTGAGCAAGTGTCTTCTACTATAGCGTCGGATCAACCAGAGTGTTGTGGTGGATTTGGTAGACGGAAACTGAAAGAAGCTCGTCGTATTTG
>NC_043003.1:8113156-8123156 GCF_006345805.1 Octopus sinensis
ACCTAACTAAATACACTCTCCCTTACTTAAATTATTTTGTCAGCATTTTCTTCATTTCCTTTTTTTATATATCACAACTCGTGTTCCACATCTCCTTTTTAAAATATATATATATATACGTATATGTTTGTGTGTCTTTGTTCCCACCTAACCATCGTTTGACAACCGTTGTTGGTGTGTTTACTTCCTTGAATCCAAACGATTCAGCGAAAGAGACTGATAAAATAAGTACCAGGCTTACAGACAATAAGTCCTGAGGTTGATTTGTTCGACTAAAGGCGGTGCTGCAGCATGGCCGCAATGAAATGATCGAAACAAGTTAAAAAATCAAAGAATCAAAGAATATATGTGTGTGTTTGTGTGCGTGTGTTGGTGTGTGTGTGTCTGTGTGTGTGTGGTGTGGAGGCACCAAGGCCCAATAGTTAGGGCAGCGGACTCCCGGTCGTGGAATCGCGGTTTCGATTCCCAGACCGGGCATTGTGAGTGTTTATAGAGCGAAAGCATTTAATGCTCCAGGGAGTGGTGGCGAACCCTGATGTACCCTTTCACCACAACTTTCGGTCTTTCTTCCGGTATACCTGTGTCATGCTGAATCTCCCCGAGAATTACGTTAAGGGTACACGTGTCTGTGGAGTACTCAGCCACTTGCACGTTATTCTATCTAGTACTTATTCTATCGGTCCATCTTTGCTGAACCGCCAGGTTATGGACACGCAAAAACACCAGCATCGTCGTCAAGACAGTTTGGGGGGGGGGAGGGAGTCAAACACAAATAGGCACAGACACACACACACACACATATATAGTGAGGGAGACGGTCTTCTTTCAGTTACCGTCAGCCAAATCCATTCACGAGGCTGTATTAGAAGACACATGCCACCAAAGGTGCCACGCAGTGGGACCGAACCCAGAAGCATATTGGTTGGGAAGCAAGCTACTTACCACACACCCACTCCTGGTGCCTATATATATTATATATATTATATATATATATATATATATATTATATATATATTATATATATGCATGTATACATAGATACACATATAAGTCAGTTCAGAAGTAATTTAGTTTTATCTTTTGTTGATTTTTAATTATTTTTCCACTTTGAATTTAATTATTTTTTTCTAAGCTTTGATCATTTAGTTATTACAATTTATTGAACCTGGGTATCTTTCCATTATAGTTACCTATCACAGTTCATCTCTATGTACTTACCGTAATATATACACACGAAAAAAAAATCGTTAGATCATTTTATATCAAAATATAACTCCCAGGAATAATTTTGTGGAAAATTCATCGATTATTTCCTTTTCCTTTTTCTTTTAATTTGTTTTGTTCTTCCTTTTTTCTTTCCTTTTTTTCTCCCATCTTTTTAAATTTAGAAACAGTGAGCGTGAATCGTGTGAAATTGCCGTAGCTTTCGAACAGCATAAGGCAAACAATATTCGGAGCTATTGATTAAAGAAAGTTGAGAAATCATCTTTTGACAAGGCTTCGCCATTTCCAATATTCCAATCAATAAAGCAAATACAGATTGATTTTCTTTCCCTTTCTTACGTGTCCATATGTGGAATTTGAAAGTAAGATATTTGTAGGATAACATAAGATAAAAAAAGAACTTCCATTAAAGTCTATATTTTGATATTAAGCTATAGATTTGTCGTTAAGAAATTTATTTGAAATAATTAATGGTGCTATTAGGTGCATGAATGGCTGTGTGGTAAGTAGCTTGCTTACCAACCACATGGTTCCGTGTTCAGTCACACTGCAAGGCACCTTGGATAAGTGTCTTCTACAATAACCCCAGGTCAATCAAAGTCTTGTGAGTAGATCTGGCAGACTGAAACTGAAAGGAGCCCGTCGTATATATATATATATATATATATATATATATATAATGTAAAATTTTGAATTCGCCTTAAATGGTCCTTTTACATACTGAACACTTGGTGAAATTGATTAATTAATTAATTTTACCCTCAATTGTTGATATTATAATTCATTTCTCTCGGTCATACTGCCTCGGTTCTCGTGGTTAAAATATAATGTTTGCTAGATAGACCACGTGGGTGGAAGCGGATTGAAGAAATTTACGCCTGCGCATTTTGAATTTGTTGACACTGTTAGTCGGAGTGGTTCATCTGAAGCGATACGTTCGCTGATAGGTAAAGTTCCTTCTTTTTAGTGTTTCCAAATCCAAATTAAGAAATTTTGAGCTGACGATAGAAATGCTGATTTTATTTGGCTAATCTTGAAACGTTGACGTACTCAAACGATCTATGTACTTGTGATATTTTTCTGTATTTACCTCCAAACCTTCGTGGGCTGTCTGGAGTAAACATTATCTGAGAGAAATTTTCTTTAAGTTGTAGAAATGCTAAGAAAAAATTTTTTTTGGCTGCTATTTCTACTAAGTTCAGTATGTGGCAAAGTAATTTATTTTACTAAGCCCTAATTATATAATGTAAAATTTTGAATTCGCCTTAATGGTCCTTTTACATACTGAACACTTGGTGAAATTGATTAATTAATTAATTTTCCCTCAATTGTTGATATATATATATATATATATATAATATATATATTATATATATATATATATATATATATATATATATGTATATATGTATATATATTGTGTGTGGTGTGTGTGTGTGTGGTTTGTCCCCGCCCAACATCGCTTGACGACTGATGCTGGTGTGTTTACGTCCCCGTAAACTAACGGTTCGGTAAAAGAGGCCGATAGACTAGTACTAGGCTTACAAAGAATTAGTGCTGAGGTCGATTTGCCCGAGTAAAGGTGGTGTTCCAGCATGGCCGCAGTCAAATGACTGAAACAAATCAAAAGAATAAAAGACTGAAAGAATATTAATACATCAATTAAGCTGTTTTTTTATCGCTGATTATTGAACTATAATTGCTGCATACGCGTTACGTAAGTTCTAAAACCCAACACAACCGAAAAAGCTTTCGAACATAAAGAAAGTGTTATAATGTTTCTAATTACCGAACCTAATTTATAGACATCTTTTCATAGAAATAATTATTATTGAATGTTATGTAAACATTTGTTGGTATGTTTTTTCGTGATATAACTTCATAACGAATAGGCAAGATCGTTACACATATAATGCTAAACTACAAATAACCGCAAGTTACATTCCCATCTTCTTCATCTTCCTATTCACGTCATCACGACATCATCCTAATCAACTCATTTGCTAACATTGTCAACAAGCTAATAGCTCTGCTAGATACATTAATCCCGTCATTCTATATAATAGCTGTTACACTTGACTGTCGTAATAATCTCACAGAAAACTTCAAGTCAGAGCATCAACGTATCTCATTGCGTGCTATATGCCTCGGAAATTCGAATTCGAGACACGATTTTGGTCTTGTCATTTTAATTAAGGCCACTCACAAATATCTCTCAGTTTCCACTCATGATGTCTTTTTCTCATATTCTGAAATGTAAAAGTGAAGACGAATCCCCGTTTTCCAACAGTGAAGCAGTGCTTAAATAACTTATCATACCATAATATTGTGTCCGTCGAAAGAGCTCTGAAACTGGAAATTAAAAATTAGTTGAACGTAAGAAACACTATATACATGAGTACACAAACAGTAAATTTTACTCCGAGAATCATGGTCCCCCTCACACACACGCACCCACACCCTCATTAAAGGTATCTATCATGTAGAGCGGAGTTTTGCAAAAGTATTTATCGTTTACGTAATATTTTCCCATAAATTGTCTACGAATGCAGAGTATACGCTAGTGATGATGTCCAATGAGACAGGAATTTCCATACGATCCTCTCTGCCCCAGATATGACTGCCTTCGTCTGACTCCGGCATATGTATGTATGTATATATATATACACACACATATATTCGCCATTTTGGACCGCTGAAATCTACAAGATTTTTTTTCATTCGCTCTCTCTCTGTCTGTCTCTCTCTCTCTTATTCTTCCACTTATTCGTTTCTGTTGAAGAGCTTAGGCTCGAATCGTAAAAGATTATTTCTTTTTCACGAGCGTCAAACTACTACACTTGTTTGTTGTTCATACACATTGCTTTTGTTTTTCTGTAAATTTCAACTGTATATATATATATATATATATATATATATATATATATATATATATAAACAATTGCAGCGTGAACGGTGCTTATAAGCCATTTAAGAAATACACAAAAACCGTTAGATTCACTTCAACATTTAAATTTAATTGACCAAAATATTTTCGTCGCTTTGAGACGTGCTGTATTTTGTCAGAGAACCGGTCACAGTCTGAAAGCGACGAAAATATTTTGGCAAATTAAATTTAAATGTTGAAGTGAATCTAACGGTTTTTGTGTATTTCTTAAATGGCTTATAAGCACCTTCCGATCGTTTTCGTTCCAGCACACCATCTCAGATCAGGTCACTTGTTATGCAAGTATATCTCCGTAATTCCGAAAACTATATATATATATATATACTGCGTTTTTATAAACCATACGTTCATAAAAGATATTATCTCCAGATGAATGCTGATGTGTATTTCATGACGTATCTACATTAAGTATGACACACAGATGGCAATTTTAATCTAATATCGGTGCAGGAGTGCCTTTGTGGTAATTAGCTATCTTACCAACCACATGGTCCTGGTTTCAGTCCCACTTCGTGGTACCTTGGACAAGTGTCTTCTACTATAGCTTCGGACCGACCAAAGCCTTGTGAGTGGATTTGGCACACGGAAACTGAAAGAAGCTTGGCGTATATATATATATATATAATGTATGTGTAATTTATGTGTTTGTCCACCAACATCGCTTGACAACCGATGCTGGTGCGTTCACGTCCCAGTAACTTAGCAGTTCGGCAAAAAACCGATAGAATAAGTACTAGACTAACAAAGCATAAGTCCTGGAGTCGATTTGCTCGACTAAAGGCGGTGCACCAGCATGGCCGCAGTCAGATGACTGAAACAAATAAAAGAACAAAAGAATAACATAGCCCCTTTCGTACATAACAGGTAAATACATTTTTAGTTGTATTATTAATACTATTTCAAGATATTTATTTTGACAAATTGATCGGTAACTTATTTGCAAGGACGAATTGTATAGTGAGTAACTATTGGGTTGTCCGGAAAGTTCGTGCCGATTTTTAAAGGAAAGAGAAAGGTCAATAAATACTTGCCATTACATTTTTAATCAACCAAATGTGAAACATTTTGTTGCACAATGCGTCTCCATCTTTCCTTTAACTTGAAAATACCCTCTTCCCAGAATTGAGGTGGTTTCATGGCAAAGAATTAATCAAGGTATCTTTTTACGTCATTCAAGGAATTGAAATTTTTACCCTTAAGATTATTCTGCAGAGACCTGAATAAGTGGAAATCCGAAGGAGCAATATCTGGTGAATATGGAGGGTGGGGTAACACATCCCAGCCGAGCTGCAGCAATTTTTCTCTGGTTCCCAAAGCATCAAGTGAACTTTCTTATCTTCAATTTTATAGGGTTACAGAATTCACACAGGTTATAGGAACATAAATTTTCTTCCACGAAAAGACAGCTTAAATTGTGCTCTAAATGGAGGTGTAGTCAAATCCTATTTTATGGACTCAACCATGTTCTAAAATAAGTCGAAAGCTAAGCTACTATAAATCGGCACGAACTTTTCGGACAACCCAGTATTTGCATTCCTTACCACTACCATGAAAAGATGTTTTCTCTAGATTGTATTATCAGAATAATAACTAATCACAGAGATAAAATTCGTAGCAACCAAGTACAAAAGTATTTACTATCATGTTTGAAATTGCAGCATAATTATTCAAAGTCATATAAGCGAAATACATATAGAGAAATGCATATATATTTACGGATCCAATTACATGAATTTAATTATAAGCATAAACGATATTATATTTTTATCAAAATACATTATTGCTGAAACAAATTATATAATTAGTTTTCGAATAATTACATTTAATGAATATGAAAAACACTATGCAAATTTATTTCGGAAACTATAAAAAATAATTTACGAAATTAATTATAATTTTTAATTTTTCATAACACATTCTTTTACCATTATGCAAATATACCAAGCAGTTTCATGAGAATTCTTTTTCTCTTTCTCTGTTTTTCTCTCTCTTTCTCTTTCTCTTTCTCTTTCCTCCTTTCTCTCTCCTACCACATATATGTGGGTATATGCATATATATATATATATATATATATATATATATATATATATATATATATATATATATATACATACATATGTGTGTGTATGTGTACATGTATAAATAAATATTCTATATATTTAGATATAAACTTATATATACATACCTGTATATGCAATAACAGTGATATCGATATATATATACATACCGTGATACTAATTAAATTTTCCCCTCAGCAGATTGTTTAATTACAACAAATATATTTCTTCTTTAATCATTCCATAAATATTTACCGAATTCTGATTTTTCTTCCTTTTCGAGGTATAAATTTTATTAGTTTGTTCAGAGCACGTGGATGTGGAAGAATAGGAAGACGGAGGGGGAGGAGGAGGAGAAGGAGGGGAGGGGAAGAGGAGAAAAGCAGAAAGGAGAGTAGATAAAAGTATAACGTAATAATTGTGAGTAAGCGGAGGAAGAGGAGGAGGGTGCAAGAGAAGAAGGTGGAGGAAGAAGAGGAAAAAGCAGAAAGGAGAGTAGAAAAAAGTAGAACTAGTTGTGAGAAAGAGGAGGGAGCAAGAGAAGGAGGAGGAGGAGGTAAGGAGTGGGAGGAGGAGGAGGTGGAGGGTGAGAGAGAAGAAGAAGGTGGAGGAAGACAGTGCAAGAGAAGGAGGAGGAGGAAGGTGAAAGAGAAGAAGGCAGAGGATGAGGGTGCAAGAGAAGGGGAAGGAGGAGGAGGAGAATGAGGGTGCAAAAGAAGAAGGTATAGGATGAGGGTGCACGAGAAGGAGGAGGAGAAGAAGGAGGTGGAGGAGGAGATGAAGAGAAGAAAATAATGATGACGATGATGATGGCTGAAATCCTCATGAAGTGTAAATGTGATATCTCCAAGCAATGTAAATTTAACGAGGTGTATTAATCGGCGAGAGGGCTCTGCGCTTTGTAGCTCTCAAGATTCAGGTGGTGAGTTTTCGTCACTTCGTCGAAGTGGTTTCACCTTCCATTCGGAGATCCATAAGCTGGAGACCTATAACCTGATCATGTTGACGAAAAAACGGGGAAGCATTCTTTTGCTTGAAATTTTCTCAAAGACAACTCTCAGTTGTTGAATGATGGCCCTTCTTCCGTCAGGTGAACTCCTCATCACTCATTACAACTCCATTCTGAGAACATGTTAGTTCACGCTCTACACTCTCCATGACCCCCAAAATTATCCATGGTAGTCAGTATTAAAACTTGAACAGGTAAATAGACTTGCTACTGATCAAGAAACACCATAAACATGCCGACCAAACGTCTAAGCGCACCCAAAAAATCTGTAGCTCCTCTTATACCCTGTGTCCCCTTACATACTAAATCTACTGTAGGCTTCGATATGATGAAAGCCTAATTATACTTGAAACAAACTGATCTGAAGCAAAAGAAGCTAGGAGTTTTAATAACCGTAAGGAATCCTTTTAGCCTCCACTTGTTTTAGACATTAGACTACGGCCATACTGGAGCTCCGTCTTGAAAAACTTTACTCGAACGAATCGACGCTGGTACTTATTCTATCGTCTCCTATTGCTGAACTGCTAAGTTTCGGAGACATAAACACTCCAACGTCGGTTGCCAAGTGGCGATGGTGGTGGTGGACAAAACTTAGACACAAACACAAACACTTATACAAACACACACCCATATACATGCAAACACACAGCTCTCTCTATCTCACACATACATACACACACAAACACACACAAACTCTCATACAGACATATACACGCAAACACACACACGTGCAAATGTATGCAGGCGACAGGCTTTCCATCTACGAAAACCACTCGCAAAGGCAGCGAGCTGGCAGAGTCGTTAGCACGCCGGGCGAAATGCGTAGTCGTATTTCGTCTGCCGTTACGTTCTGAGTTCAAATTCTGCCGAGGTCGACTTTGCCTTTCATCCTTTCGGGGTCGATAAATTAAGTACCAGTTACGCACTGGGGTTGATGTAATCGACTTAATCCGTTTGTCTGTACTTGTTTGTCTTCTCTATGTTTAGCCCCTTGTGGGTAGTAAAGAAATACAAAAGCACTCGCAAATCTATGGCCGAGGCTATAGTGCCACGCAGTGGAAGTGAAGTCGGAACCATGTGGTTCGGAAGCAAACATTTTTGCCGAATAGTCACAGAAAGTAATAAATTGATGGCGTACATAAAGCCAGAATGAAGGAGACATTTTCATACGGATATATTCCTCAAACCTGGAGCATTTTACGATGTACTAATTATGTTATTTCACGATACAGGAAACATAATAGTGGCTTGCAATAACTCTCCGGTCAGGATTGGTACTTTCCTAAATCGAACCACACATTAAAACACATAAAACACAGAACATGAAATAGAGTTAAGTATGAGTAACAATGAATTTACCAGACAATTCTATTTCCTGTACACGCACAACTATGGATTTCGGTTCAATGGTTAAACCATCAGCGACCTCTTACTAACATGTGTACAAAACATAATACCGCTCAGAAAAATCTATCGCTTCTTATCACTATCCCATTTCTGTTGTTGAAGCAACACTCTATAATTGAACTCTAGTCTGAAAGGCGCCGTCTATATTGGTGCAGAATCAATTCTCTTCAAAAGTCACCTTTCTCATCTGATTATCAGCACACATAACGCTCATTTTATCTGATTCGAAGTTTCCTCATCACAAAGTCGTTGACTACAATATTCAGTTTTCTATGCCTCCCAACGTCTTCCGTTAGAACAGCAGGTAGTCCAGCGAAAGAGCTTTTGACATAACTCTTGTTAGCGAATCCTGCTACCGACCGAGTCCATCGTGAGTATTGCCTCGCTATTCACCTTCAACAAGGCATTCATGCAGTTTTCCTGCGTCTGCTGTCTATGACGATGGTGTGCCGAACGAGGATGAAAGCAATGAGGAATCACATTCGCTGGTCATCGAATTTTCAAATTCGACTTTGAATGAGAATTGAAGGTGGATTGTCCAAATATGGGTGACTATGGAACCATAGTCAGGACGAATGGAGACACTTGAAACAGGCGACTGGAGAAGAAGAATACAGTTCTATATTTAAGAGATGAGGAATTATGTACATTATTTACTTTATTTACATTAGAAATGAGAACCCTGGTTCGAAATTTCCCCAAGACACCTGATGCAGGCTGGAGGGTATAACAGCCGAAACGTTGTGTTAACAACAAACAAGATGAGGACAAATATCCGTCAAATGTAAATAATGTAAATAATGGAGAAGAATATTTGGATGAGGGCTTGTGATCAGGGTGACCCTGGACCTGTAGAGTTCCTTGACTATTGCTGTTTGGAGCGTTTCCTATATAAGGAGGACTGGATTATCCAAGTCTTTTACTCTTTTATTTGTTTTAGTCATTTTACTGTGGCCATACTGGAGCACAACCTTTAATCGAGCTAATCGACTAGTACTTATTCTTTCGGTCGCTTTTGCCGAACCGCTAAGTTACGGGGACGTAAACACACCAGTATCGGTTGTCAAGCGATGTTGTGGGACAAACACAGACACACAAACATATATATACACACACACATATATATTAAATATACATATATGCGACGGGCTTCTTTCATTTTCCGTCTACTAAATCCACTCACAAGGCTTTGGTCGGCCCGAGGCTACAGTAGAAGACACTTGCCCAAGATGCCACGCAGTGGGACTGAAACTGGAACCATGTGGTTGGTAAGCAAGCTACTTACCACGCAACCACTCCTACGCCTATAAGTGTTTATGTATTTTGTATATTGTGTATACGTTTAACCCCATCTC
>NC_043003.1:8128156-8170656 GCF_006345805.1 Octopus sinensis
ATAAATGCATTGTTTATTGGCAATGATTAATGGTTAAACACAAAGTGGATGAACGCATTTTTATAAATGTTCAAACTGATGACCACCACTCTCCAGACACAGCTGATGTCATTGATCAATGGCGTTCCATAGTAACTTTCAGATTTTTCAGGAGCCGAGTAGTTGCAACTGTGTCGGTTAATTTAGCTATGTACCTTAAAACTGGTCACATCAGTTCAAACAATTTTGGATGGAAATGCTGCATCTTCCTCGCATTTACCCAGGCCTACTCATAAAATTCGACTCTCTGTTCAGGGTGGTCTTCATCTAGAGCGTAGGTTAATACTGGAATGTAACCTTTCCCACCAACTCGTTCTAAAATGCGATGGGCGCTTGATTTTGGGATTACTATATATATATATATATATATATATATATATATAATATATGATGTGTGTGTGTGGTGTGTGTGTGTGGTGTGTGTGTGTGTGTGTGTATAGTAGAAATATGTTACGAAGAGAAAATATAAAATACCCGTGGAAATGTAAGGGTAAAATATGAAAGATCAACGAAAATGCATATTGCAAATAGAAAAAGGCTATTTATGACAGGTAACGACAAATATATACATTTAGATTGACTGAGGTAGTAATACTAGTCATAAAAGTCATTATTATGAGATGATTATAAGATGATAATAAAGTAAGAGAACAAAACGAACCAATGATTTACGCAAAGCTATTCATCGTTTGAATATATATATCACCCATAATAATAATAGTGATTATTACGAAATGGCGTAGCATAACCATTAATTCCTTTTATATACATATAGCTTTACATAGAATAACCTGATAGCAAGCCAGTAAATGCTTCGAGGAATCCCTTTATATTTACAATTATATATATACAACACACACACACACACAAATATATATATTATATATATTATATATATTATATATATATATATATATATCTATATATATATATATATATATATTGATACAAATGGCAGGACAACAAAAATTAAAGAGACCTCGATAATATGTAAATAGAGGAATTTATCTGAATAATTGGGAACATATTATATATATATATATATATATATGTGTGTGTGTGTGTGTGTGTGTGGAGGTGCAATGGCCCAGTGAATAGGGCAGCGGACTCGCGAACATAGGATCACGGTTTCGATTCCTAGACCGGCGTTGTGAGTGTTTATTGAGCGAAAGCACCTAAATCTCCACGAGGCCCCTCATCTTTCTCTCACTCTTACTTCCTGTCTCTGTTGTACCTGCATTTCAAAGGGTCAGCCTTGTCACACTCTGTGTCACGCTGAATCTCCCCCAAGAACTACGTTAAGGGTACACGTATCTGTGGAGTGCTCAGCCACTTGCACGTTAAATTCACGAGCAGGCTGTTCCGTTGATCGGATCGACTGGAACCCACGTCGTCGTAACCAACGGAATGTCACACACACACACACACACAGACACACACATATATATATATATATATATATAGAATGGTTGTATACTGTCAATCTAACAAGAACGTGACAGTAGGGGGTACACCACCGTTGTATAGCCCTAGGAGGCATCGAACACCTCCTGACAGCTTCGACACATTTTTCCCTGTGTCCTTATATACTATACGAAGGGGAGACAAACACCCCCAACCGCCGGAACTGCATCTAGGGACACCGTGTTTCAGGATCATTGTCCTTCATCATCGGCCTAGAGTAGCAGACCCGGTCGGCTGGTGATATTTGCCTGGACTTCGTATCTGTATATATGTAAACTCAGTGAAGTCTATTCACTGATTATCAAAATACGAAATATTGAATTTCTAAATCTCTCGTAGAGACGTGTACGGTGGTGGGGCGATAGAATGGTTGTATACTGTCTATCTAACAAGAACGTGACAGTAGGGGGTACACCACCGTTGTATAGCCCTAGGAGGCATCGAACGCCTCCTGACAGCTTAGACACATACGAAGTCCAGGAAAATATCACCAGCCGACCGGTGTCTGCTACTCTCTAGCCGATGAAGGACAATGATCCTGAAACACGGTGTCCCTAGATGCAGTTCGGCGGTTGGGGGTGTTTGTCTCCCCCCTTCGTATATGTATATAAGGACACAGGAAAAAATGTGTCGAAGCTGTCAGGAGGCGTTCGATGCCTCCTAGGGTTATACAACGGTGGTGTACCCCCTACTGTCACGTTCTTGTTAGATTGACAGTATACAACCATTCTATCGCCCCACCACCGTACATGTCTCTACGAGAGATTTAGAAATTCAATATTTCTTATATATATATATTTATATATATATACACATATACACACACATATATATATTATATTTATATATATACATACTCACATATATATATTATATGTATATATATATATATATATATATATATATATATATATATATATATAATATTATATGTGTGTGTGTGTGTGTGTGTGTGTGGTTTTATAGTAGAGGTATAAAGAAATACGAATACAATGTGTTAGTCAAGTTTGACCAAGTTATGTCTCTTTATGGCGATTGGCCTCTTATTTCTCATGAGATCGATAAAATACCAAAGTTTGGCATTATAATCGACTAAAATCCTTCGTTATCTTAAATGTGTTGTCATGTCTCGGTGAGTAGTTTGCTATGCTATTCATCATTCTGTTCTCCAAGACGTGGTCGAATTGTTTCTCCTTGTTATAGAACAAATAATTGATAGATTTTTATCTATGCCACTCTGAGTAAATATTAGTCTGCCGTTGTAGCCTGCTTGCAAGAATAAAACTAATATTTCGTTTCCCAACGTCTCAATAGTGTAGCCAGTATTCCATATTAACAGAACAGTTCTCATTTATTATGTACACTTGCCGTTGCAAAACTCAATTGTCCTATGTTATTTACACCAACAAGCGTTACAGTTCTTGAAAGTAATACAGTACTCAAGTGTAATATAATATCTATTCGACTTGGTCAGCTTCAACTATCGGTTGATCTTAACATCAGTAATTATTTCATTCATAATAAGAACTTTTGCTTATGCAAAATATGTTTTTACTGGCAGAAATTTATTCACGTATTACTAGTTTAACTTATTCTCAAATGACTAAGAGCCACCAGATCACACATGTAAATTATTTAACTAGTAAAAGATATTGATAATGTAATGATGAGATGCAGACTGTGAGAGAATAAAATATCTCTGAATATTTCCTCTGTATTATCTGAAAATAATTTCTGGTGGGGAATTACTAAATAGATCTTTGGCAAATTTTATTTAAAGCTATCATCGTTTCATTTATATCTCTAATCTGATATACAAAACAAGTTACTTCTCCTACTTTCATTAAATATCGCTCTTGTTTTGATATCTTTTAAGTTGATCACCTATTTGATAAAAACAAGCCTGTTAGATACAGACGATACGACGGGTGGTGTACCAGATTGTATATATAGTTGAAGATACTAATCAGGTTTTGTCCTTCTATTCCTGATTTTAAATCTCAAATCTAATTTACAATTCATCTTTCATTGATTGATAATATAATTATCGGTTATTTATCATTTCATTCTTTCTTTGCTTCATCATAAATGTTATTTCCTTCGGCAACATATTAAATTATTTTACAGGTTTGTCACAAAGCTTCCATCTTGTATAATGTTGATTTATTTTGGCGTGCTATAAGGTCACTTATGAAGGTAGAAGTTATTTGGAGAGGCTTAATAAGAATTAAGATGAATAAAACGAATTGGTGAAATAATTGACGCGATCCATTTCAGAATAATATTCCATCGCATTCCTTGAAGAAAATTACTTGCTGAGTGATACCCTGCATGATTTTCGACCAGGTAGGAGATGCCTGACACAGCACTATGACTGGGTGTTGAAGCGGTTACCTCGGCAACTCAAATATGGACGTAATATACATATTCACAAATATATTTTCTTCTACTACAAAGCACTGAGCTGTCCAACCACCAAATGTATATTCCTAAATTTTTCATTCCGCAATGTTACTAACCCTCTCATCTACAAATGCAATATCCTGCATATCTCACATATATTTTCATTCCTCCACTTCACTCTCTATTTCGTAACTTATGTAAATTAACTATTGCTTAACTATATTCTCACACCGTCTCCGATGAAGGGATATAATAAATATCCTGGAAATAGCTGCAAGACCTTCTATTTATAAATGTTCAAAAATCTTCCCAGCCGCGGGGTTTTTTTAATCTCATTCTGAAAAAAAATTATATATATATATATATAATATATATATATATATATAATATATATATATATACATATATATATATATATATAAATTTTTTCAGAATATATACACATACCGGAGTAAGCACATGAATGTGAAACAAGTTAGAAAGAAGAATATTCAAATACCAGACGTAGAGTAATATGCTTTATTTAAAAGCAGCAGAAATATGACTGCTGCTTTTAAATTAAATACATACAAACATACACACACACATACATATATATATATATATTTATTATATATATATATATATATATATATAAATAAGCAACAAATATGTCCGAGGTAATGTGGTACGATCGTTTCATGCTACTTCATTTTATTAAACATTCTAAGTATTACATCAGTTTTAAAATGTCGAGCAATCTTCAGCCACTTATAGAAATTTTCCAATCAAACGGACAATGACAATGTACATTCTTGTCTCTATTTCATTTGCCAACATCATAAGGAGGGTAGATATACAAAGAGGTTTATTTCATTCTGAAGAACACGATAGTATTAAATTTCCTCTCTGACAGTAGATTTTCACTTTGTTATTTAGATCTGTCATTAGGGAGGGTTTTTTTTATTTTTGGTTGGATGGAGACAAAGAATTTTTCTATTTATAGATATAGGAAGGGGTAGGACAAATGTCAAAACAAATAAATCTATTCCTATTCTGACGAACCCAACCCAGATGCATTTCAATGCACTATAGAAAAAAGCAAGTATGCTGAAGTTAGAGGGGTAGGGGAAGATAGTCTATTAGTGCTCTAGAAGTTTTAATGTCTCTTACTACTTGACATCTAGATTCTATATTGAGAAATTTAAGTAAATATTGTTTAGACAATTTCCTAAAGGATTTCAATAGATATTAGTGTCTTATATAGGGATAGAAAATATAGAAATCATTTCATATTTATATAAATATATATATATATATATATAATATATTATATATATATTCGAAACGTGGAGTAGATGAAACAAAGGCGACTGAAAAGGGAAATTTTCCTTGTTTTGTATGTCCTGTACTCTATTTTTTCGTTGTTTAAGAAAAATGTCAATTTCCTTGGTTTTGTGTTTATGTTTTTGTTTCTCATTGTGTTCGACGTTTTTTTGGTGCCCTGTACCCATATATGCATGTATATATACATGTAGGGGTAGGTACGTACATATATGTATGTATATATGCATATGTTTTATTTATTTATTAATTTATTATATATATATATATATTTCTATTAATATATAATCATAATTAGCTAATAAGTGGTGATTATTTTAATGAGTTGAATTAAAAGAAAATGTTAGACATAAAATATATATATACTAACCGTGGAAAAAAATATTAATTTAGTACATATATTAGGAGTCAATAAGATATATTAAAAAATAATGGAAGGGACGTAATCAAGATGAACCAAGTAATTTCTCTAGATATATAGAAATATTTGCGATTATTTCATATTTATATATCCCCATTTCCATTAATATAGAATCATAATTAGCTAGTAAATGGTGATTTGTTTATTTTATGAGTCGAATTAAAATATGTTAGACAAAATATTTACTAACCGTGGAGAAAAACTTTATCGATTAAGTAAATATATGAGGAGTTAATAATATATATTAAAAAGTAATGGAAGGGAGATAATCAAGAGGAACCAAGTAATTTCCATAGATATACAAAATATAAGATTTTAATTTTAATGAGACGGCGTACAAAAATTTCAAATAGCCTAAACAAACAGATTGAAAGCAGTGAAAAGTCCCGCCTGAAAATAAAACTGTTGGAAATTGAAAAATGTCTGCAACTCTCCCATGAAAAGGAAAGAGCAGACAAAGAAGCCTGGGCTATAGACAACATAAAATCTAACCCCAGAGCTTTCTACAGGTATGCCAAAGAAACAGCTACGGTGCACTGTAGGATAAGGCCACTCCTTGAAAAGGATGGCACACTTACAGGAAAACCAATGAGGGTAAGTGAAATACTGAATGAGCAATTCAAGAGTGTTTTCACTCCACCCCTCGGGCATTTCCAAATCACCAATCCAACTGACTTCTTTACCACTGCAGATATAAAATCAGAGGCGGCGACGATAATTACATCGATATAAAGGAAGACGATGTAATAAAGGCCATAGATGAAATGAAAACAGACTCAGCTATTGGCCCTGATGGATTCCCGGCAATCCTCCTAAAAGTATGTAAGAGAGTCCTAGCAAGACCACTGCAGATCCTCTTTCAGAGCTTCCTTGCAGCTGGCAAACTTCCAAAAAAACTGAAGGAAGGTAAAATATGCCCTATTCATAAAGGAGGTAGCAGAGCAGAGGCCAAGAACTACAGACCTATCTCTCTGACCTCACACATCAGCAAGGTCATGGAACGAATAGTCAGAAGGAAACTAATCACCTTCCTTGAAGAAAATGACTTGCTGCCTGACACCCAACATGGTTTCCGACCAGGAAGAAGCTGCTTAACTCAGCTCCTACAACACTATGACTGGGTGCTGAAACAACTGCTCAACCACTCAAATGTAGAAGTCATATATCTCGACTTTGCAAAGGCTTTTGATAAAGTCGATCATGGAATGATATGTCACAAACTGCGTGATCTTGGCATAGTTGGCAAGTTTCGTTGCTCTACTGCTATAGGAAGTGGGTCAGGGGCATTACTTATTGAACGCCCCTCGTATATATATATATATATATATATATATATATATGTATGTATGTATGTATGTATATATATATACATTTATATATATATATATATATATATATATATATATATGTACATATACGATGAATTATCTCAAATATATGAGAGGCGAGTGCAGAGCCCCTTTAAAAAAAATAGTTCATTAAGAAGAAATGTTTGTCTCGTGACGCCTGTTTCGAAGTCATACAATTTTTAGCTGAGAACTCTTGATATTTCGATAGGACGGGATACTTATACTTGATGGTGATAACGCTTTTTTTTTGTATATTTCTAATATATTTCATTTGTTAAATTCGTTATATTTAATTTGTTTGCCTTTTGCTCTTGCTGATTGGCTGTTATTTCCATCCTTAACAACGTTAAATCGGGCGGCGTTGAGATTCTTTCCTTTTTCTTTTATTGTGTGGGAGCGTGTTTTTAACTAGATCTTTGGACTTTCCAATTAATCTCATTAAGGTTGTTTATTATGGTGTGCTTATTTCGTTAAGATTTTGTTTTGTGTCGGAATATAATTGTAAAATTTATTCGTTTGGACTAGATAAGGGAATTTAAATGATTTACTTGTTTGTGAGTGAATTTAACTGTAAAACTAAATGGAGACATTTATTTATAGAGGAATTATTAGCATTTCCTACTTGATTGAATTGGTGTGGCTTGTAGACGGAGTTTGTTAAACTAATTAAAGACTTTTTTTTTTATTTCAATGGGACATTGTTTTTACTTTTAATTATAATTCCTTACACGCGTTCGTATGCATTGTTGTTGCCAATTTTTCTTCTAGTGTTCGTATAATTGTCTGGTCTGGACTCAAACATTCTGAATTTTATTTTGGTTACTTTTGACTTTTTACCATTAACGTCGGCTTGCTATGGCTTGTTGATTATCTATTAAGCTGATTAAAGCGTTTCTATTTTTTTTTATCTGTATAGTTTATTGAAGGTTTCAAAGGGAGGTTGTTTGCACGCGTGTGAACGTGTACATATATGCGTATGTGGGCATGTGTGTGTGTATATGTGCGTATGTGCGTGGGTGTAGCGAACAGTATTTTTCTTGTATGTGGTTAAGTATGCTTGTAAATGCAAGTTCGTGTGCTTTGGTATAGGGTTGATGTCTTTGTTTGTGTGTGCACATGTATTCTTTCATTATTTTATTCTTTTACTGGCTTCAATCATTTGACTGCGGCCAAGCTGGAGCACCGCCTTTAATCGAGCAAATCGACCCCAGGACTTATTCTTTGTAAACGTAGTACTTATTCTATCAGTCCCTTTTTACCGAACCACTAAGTTACGGGGACGTAAACACACCAACATCGGTTGTCAAAAGCTGGTAAGGGGGGTACAAACACAGACACACACAAATATAGGCGCAGGAGTGGCTGTGTGGTAAATAGCTTGCTTAGCAACCACATAGTTCTGGGTTCAGTTCCACTGCGAGACACCTTGGGTGACTTCTACTATAGCCTCGAGCCGACCAATGCCTTGTAGGTGGATTTGGTAGACGGAAACTGAAAGAAGCCCGTTGTGTGTATATATATATATATGTATATACAAAATAAGAACATGGAGGAATAGATTCCTTTCAATCATCAACTTCCAAATAATACCAATTCATATAATTTATTAACTAATTAATTAAATTAAATAGGAACATCCAAATCCAACAGAATAAGACAGAATAAAACAATATACATCAATTAGTATATTTCTTATTGATGTATATTGTTTTATTCTGTTGGATTTGGATGTTCCAATTTAATTTAATTAATTAGTTAATAAATTATATGAATTGGTATTATCTGGAAGTTGATGATTGAAAGGAATCTATTCCTCCATTTTCTTATTTTGTATTATGAATTTGCGGTAAAACATTTTACCTTCGCCCATATAATACAATAAATGAACTGATTGCATTGCAATTGTAAGCATTTATGTATTAGCCTTTTGGGTACTTCACTGGCAGTATATTGGATAAATGATATCCCATAGTGGATTACATTCATAACCCCTATCTCACTTTGTACTATATATATATATACGTGTGTGTGTATGTGTGTGTTTATACATATTCTCTTATTCTTTTCTTATTTTATTTGTTTCAGTCAGTTGACTGTGTCCATGCTGGAGCACCGCCTTAAAGGGTGTTATTCGACAGAAATCAATCCCAGAACTTATTCTCAGCAAGCCTAGTACTGATTCTATAGGTCTCTACGGGGATATAAACACACCAGCATCGATTGTCAAGCGATGGCGGGTGGGTGGACAAATACAGACACACAAATATATACATATACATATGTACTTCGAGTTGCGCCGATAAAATTTAATTATATCGCGTCTTCTCGAAGTTCCTATCAAATATGTTATTATGGATGAAGGAATTTGAATGATTGCTAGTGTAGAACGCTTGTCATGTATACAGAAGATGGGAGTTCGAGTGCCACGAGCGGCCTTCGATTTTCTATCCAATATTTACAGCTTATGTGAGCTGGCAGAAACGTCAGGACGCCGGGCGAAATGCTTAGCGGTTTTTCATCTGTCTTTATATTCTGAGTTCAAATTCCGTCGAGGTGGACTTTGCCTTTCATCCTTTCGGAGTCGATGAATTAAATAACAGTTGCGTACTGTGGTTGATCTAATCGACTGGCCCTCTCCCCCAAAATTTCGGGTCCTGAGCCTAGAGTAGAAAATAATATTTATAGCGTATGCGAGCGGGCAGAAACGTTAGCACGCCGGGTGAAATGCTTAGCGGTATTTCGTCTGCCGTTACGTTCTGTGTTCAGATTCCGCCTAGGTCGACTTTGCCTTTCATCCTTTCGGGGTCGATTAAATAATTACCAGTTACGCATGGGGTCGTTATAATCGACTTAATCCATTTGTCTATCCTTGTTTGTCCTCTCTGTGTTTAGCCCCTTATGGATAGTCAAGAAATAAGTATTTCGTCCGTCTTTATGTTCAGAGTTCAAACTCCGCCGTGGTCGATTTTGCCTTTCATCCTTTCGGAGTCGATGAAGTAAGTACCTGTTACGTACTGGGGTAGATCTAGTTGTGTTACCTCCTCCCCCAAAATTTCGGGCCTTGTGCCTAGAGTAGAAATGAATATTTACAGCTTATTTTTCTTAACATCGACTGCTTCGAATTACAAATTATTTCACGTTCTCTCAACATTTGTAACTTATTATGATGTAAGCAACTAAACAAAGGCTTCATAAGAAATCATACACAATAAAAAGAAATTCATAATGATTAAGTGGGTTGAAAGTTTATATTTAATATAGTGTCTTATGATGAAAACAAATTTGTCGATTGTGTTTTGTAATCAATACGTACCTCGAAAGAAAATCATGAAACATTAAGAAAATTCATTTATAATTCTTCTGATAGATTGACATCTTGAGTGCTTGTGTTTACTGGAAAATAATAGTGTTATATTAAAGCAATTAATTATGAAATACTTGTATCAAGTTTTATATTTCTATCTTCTTGAGCGGATGTAATGAAGTAATACTGCAGACGCGTGTCTAAATGGTTAGGATATTCGGATCAAGATTGTGAAAAAGATAGTTCGATTTCTGGTGGCTCTATGCGTCCTTGAGCAAGACACTTTATTTCACGTTGTTTCAGTCCAATCAGCCGGCAAAAATGAGTAGGACCTTTAGTTCAAAGGGGCCAGACTTGTCACATTCTTTGTCATGCTGGGTCTCTCTGAGAATTACATTAAGTGTACACGTGTCAGTGGTATGGTCAGTCACTTGCACGTTGATTTCCCGAACATGCTGTTCCATTAATCGGATCAGCTGGAATCCTTGATGTCGCAACCGACGGAGCACCAGTTTAATGCAGTAATATTTTAGTTTCCTTAAGGCTGCGAGCTGGCAGAAACGTTAGCACACCAGCTGAAATACTTAGCGGTGTTTCATCCGTCTTTACGTTCTGAGTTCAAATACCGCCGAGGTCGACTTGGCCTTTTATCATTTCGGAGTCGATAAATTATGTACCAGTTGCGGACTGGGGTCGATGTAATCGACTGGCCCTCTCCTACCAAAATCTCGAGCCTTGTGCCTCGAGTAGAAAAGAATATTTTAGATTCTGTAGGAACTAAACCCGATTAAAAGTGGCAAAGAAAGTAAATCTGCTCATATTTTATTTATTTCAAACACAGGATGAGTTGAATTTCGGCAGAGAAAATAATGGTTTTTTGATTCCGACACAAGACCAGCAGTTTTTGAGGAGAGGACATGAGTCAATTACATCACCCCCAGTATTCAACAGGTACTTATTTCAACGACCCCTGCTTGATTCACTATTATCTGATTGTTTGAATGTAATTTAATCATAAATAAACATAACCTTCTTGTATGAAGCCATTTTTAAAATGCAAAGCGCAAAAACAATTTATAGCCATCAGTCCTTGTGCCCGATTGGTTGTATGCGTAGCAATTAGAGAAATAACATATCTCGATAACCAGAGCTGATGGGGAAAAGCTGATGGCATATTTAGAATCAGCAACCAAACTTGCCCTAAAATCCATTCGATTTTGTTGGTCTTTCTAGCAGCTAAACAATTTATACAAAAGCTTTAATTGATCCCTATTGCATTGCAGCAAAATAATCTGTTTTATTATATACCACATAAATGTATATTCCACAAAAACTCTGTAAAACTAGAACTAACATCCAAGTTGGGCGACACAACATTGCGGATAATATTTTGAGAGTCCATTTCAGAGTTTTCCAAACTCTGAATTCCTTTACAAAATATACAGGTCATCATTTTCTCCTCTCCTAAATATAATGCCATGTAAAACAAATGAATACGTCTCCATTTCACACGACAACGTTGATAAATGTCAATGTTTCCGAGAAAAAGGAGAAACACTGCAATCAGGAAAGGTGAATCTTCTGAGAACAATGGAATCCAGATTTTAAATTGCATTGAAAATCCACTGACATTTCGGAGTTTGTTATTGGGCTATTTACTTACAAAGGGAATAGTATTTCAATTGTACGTTGCAATGCTGGCAGAACATTTCATATGCGTGGCAGGACGAAAAACAATCAAATCGAGATTTGGAAATAAGAGAAACAGGTTTAAACGTATCTGCATTTTCCGTCTACTTAATAACTCTTTCATGAATAAAAACAGAAGCAAGTGAAGAGCAAGTAATTGCGTAACATTCTTGTCTTCTAATAAATTGTAGACGGAATATAAAGCCTGTTGTCTTCCAAAAAACACAAGCTTCTTACCGTACACTCGAAAAACCTCACTTCTCATGCAACAGGCATCTTTTATCAGGAGCGATGTTGCCATGTCTCACTCACTCACGCACTGTGTTTGTTTCTCTCTGCCTCTGTCTCTCTTTCTCTCTTCCTTATTCTACTCATATATCTATATATATATATATACACATACATATATATATATATACACTATATATATATATATTATATATATATATACACTCATATATATATATATATATATATATATATATATATACGTATGCATGTTTATGTATGTATGTGTATATATATAATATATATATATATATATACACATACATATATATATATATATATATATATATATATTATATATATATATATATGTGTGTGTGTGTGTGTGTGCGTGTGTGTGTGTGTGTGTTACATTGCTACTGACAGATACGGAACCGGCACCAGTTAAGGATAGAATTCTACAGGGTTGCTTCTGTAACGAAGTAAGTAGATTTTGCATTAAATATCAAAGATATTCTGCTCCTTAGTTTTGTCAGAATAAAAATGACAGTATACCTCCATTTGTTTCAACTTAGATTATTTGCACTTCATATAAACGCTATATATATGTATATATATGTTATATATATATATACACACATATATAATATATATATATATATATATATATATATATATATATTATATATATATAGAGAGAGAGAGAGAGATAGATAGATAGATAGATAGATAAATAGATAGATAGATAGATAGATAGATAGGTATGCGCATACATATGGTGTGTGCAGACACACACATTTACATATATATAATATACATGTTTGTGTATGTGTGTATTTAACAGATGAAATCAGGATATTCTCTGCGGATCGTTCCACAAGGTGAGGAAAGGCTATAAGAGGGCTCAGGTCAAATATATATATATATATATATATATATATATATACATATATATATAATAAACAGAGTAGATATTTTTATGTGCAACTATTTTCATGTGCTGAGGACGTTGGTGTCCCAGCGCAATTATCAGACACTGCCCACAATGCATAACGAACTGAAAATGGAGCGAAATAAAAAGCGAGAAAAGGCGAGAAGGAAATATATATATAAAAGGTGGAACGTTGAAAAACCAGAAAACAAAATATAAATCACAAAGAATCAAAAGGATTTGGGAAGAGTTAATTCCCTTAAATCGCAAATTATAAAGCTGAAAAGGTAATGGCTGTGAGCCTATGGTAAAGTTATTCAATCTAATAAGGGAGGCAATTTCCAATTCGTCAATAGGAACTTAGTTATATATTTACAACTGCTGAAAATTTCGGTTCCAAAACCCAACAGTGAGTTAGAGTTCTTGGATGAGAAAAGGATCCGATTTCTTTCAGCTACGCATAACTTAATTTTTTATTCATATAACATAGATTATTTTTTACTATTTTCACTTTATCATATGTGGTGTGACATTATGGTAGTACATAAAAACAGATACGAACTTTGATCAACAAGTATCTGAACTGTTGCCATAGCAACAATATTAAATCATGCAGGGTAAAACTGCTCGGTGTAGAATGACCTTGATGTCTGTTGTGCGTGCGCTCTAAGTTTTAACGTTCTAGCTCACTGTTACTGCTTACAGCAGTGCTTGGAAGGAAGGTGCGTAGCTTGTGATCGTCACATTGACCATGACAGAGGAAGTTGTCATGGCGATACCTGCTCAGAGTCCTACGCAAGTTTGAAGAAAGTGTATGGAGAGGAGTGTATGAGCCGCAAACATTTCTACGAGCGGTTCAGACGTTTCCAATATGGCCGAAAAACATGTCGGCATTTACGAACATTCTGTGAGACGCGCAACCAGCAGAACTGAGAGAACCATTGCCGATGTACGTGCAGCTGTGAGGGGAATTCGCCGAATCACCATCCGTGAGTTATCAGAGGATGGGCAGATTAGTTACGGTTCAGTTCATTCCATTATCGCTGACGATTTGGGTATGAGAAACGTGTCTGCCAAGTTTGAGTCAAAACTGCTTTCAGTTGACCAAAAAGACACTCGGATTTCAGTTGGACAAGGTCACCTTGATTGAACCGAGAACGATGAGAACTTTTTGAACTCTGCGCAGCCCTCTGAGCAGGTATCGCCAAGCTTTTGGCAAAATTTTATTCCGATTCTCTCCTCAACTTTTTTGTCATGATCAATGCAACGATCACACGCTACACACCTTCCTTCAAAGCAATGTTGTAAATTGCGGAAATAAGCTAGAACGTTAAAACAGAGTGCGCATGTACAGCAGAGATCAAGTGGTTTAACTCTGTTTACTTTAGCTTCGTTACTATTGCAACAGTCCGGATACTTATTAATAAGTCCACGTATTGTGCTTATTAAATAAGAATCATCTCTCACCAGATGGAGTACTTTTTTGCCGATCACGGAAGAATACATACGCCATGCAGGTTTTTCCAACTAAATGTTAATCCTCTACCAACATCAAACACCGCGTGACTTTCCTCAACCAATCGCAGCCCAACTCACGGTAATAACAATCATCTGTCATTCAAATTTGACTCAAACTGTTTTGATCTATACATTTTCAACACACACACACACACACATATAGTATCGGGTTTCAAAACACAGAGATATGATGGATACAAATTAATTTATTAATTAATTACCATATTCACCTACAGTTGTTTAATTTCTCAACCCAAATGAAAACTACAATACATACACACACACACACACACACACACACACACACACACACTATATATATATATATATATATACGGTAGCTTCGTCTACCAAATCCATTCACAAGGCTTTGCTCGGCCCGAGGCTATAGTGGAAGACATTTGTCCAAGGTGCCATGCTGTGGGCCTGATGTGATTGGAAAGCAAGCTACTTACAACACAGTCACTCCTGCGCCAATGAATGGAATGCTTACAGCACCAAGGTTTCACCAGCGGTCACCCATCTAAGTACTAACTAGGCTCAATGTTGCTTAACTTCGGTGATCAGACAAGAACCGCTGCTTTCAACGTGAGATAGCCGTGTATCTATCTATCTATCTATCTATCTATCTATCTATCTATCTATCTATCTATCTATCTATCTATCTATCTATCTATCTATCTATCTATCCATCTCTCTATCTATCTATCTATCTATCTATCTATCTATCTATCTATCTATCTATCAATCTCTCTATCTATCTATTTACCTCTCTCTATCTATCTATCAATCTATCTATTTATCTCTATCTATCTATCTATCTATCTATCTATCTATCTATCTATTTATCTATCTATCTATCTATCTATCTATCTATCTATCTATCTATCTCTCTCTCTCTCTCTCTCTCTCTATATATATATATATATATATATATATATATATATATATAATCTCATTTTGGTATATATTATGTATATATATATATATATTTATATTTAATATATACCAAAATGAGATTATATTTAGGTTAATGTAAATATGGATATGTCACTGTCTGTGAAATATGATCATATTGCAGAAAGATAGCCAATGATGAAATATGATTCTAATAATAACTTGTCGTTCGGATTTATGACAATAAATGCCTGCCGTTATTCCTTTAACAACTTAAGAATTAGGAGATAAATAATCTTCGTCATGACACTAACAATATATAGCATTTAAATATTCATTCGATGTCATTCTAATGAGAAAAGATTGAAATAAAATAGTTCAGAGATTATATAGTTTCTAAGCAGCGCAGCTTTGAAATCGGACTGTAGGATTGTACACACGCGCACACACACACGATATGAGCTCACAGAGATACACACGCATGCGCACGTAATTATATGCTTACATTCGTTAATGTATTTCGAATGTAATGTATTATGGAAATATATTCTTGGTGTTTATACTAATAACCATGAGTTAAATACACATCTATTTATTCTACTCTTTTACTTGTTTCAGTCATTTGACTGCGGCCATGCTGGAGCACCGCCTTTAGTCGCGCAAATCGACCTCGGGACTTATTCTTTGTAAGCCCAGTATTTATTCTATCGTTCTCTTTTGCCGAACCGCTAAGTGACGGCGACGTAAACACACCAGCATCGGTTGTCAAGCAATGCTAGGGGGACAAACACAGACACACAAACATATACACACACTTATATATATATACATATATACGACAGGCTTCTTTCAGTTTCCGTCTACCAGATTCACTCACAAGGCTTTGGTCGGCCCGGGGCTATAGCAGAAGACACTTGCCCAAGATGCCACGCAGTGGGACTGAACCCAGAACCATATGGTTGGTTAGCAAGCTACTTACCACACAGCCACTCCTGCGCCTATTTACATCCATATATGAAAACATACATTGTAATCAGACATATACACGATATTCATTATGTAGTATATATATATATATATATATATATATGCTACATTATATTCATTATGTAGTATATATATATATATACTCTTTCAGCCATGCGGCTGTGGTCATGCTGGAGCACAACCATGGTCTTTCTGACTTCCTCAGTTTGGGTGTTTCACATCACCACTCCTATATGTACCTTTGTCCCAGCTGTTGGTTCATCCGGTATTGCGGAGAGGAGGATGTCTAGTTCCTCTTTGAAGATATCTACTTCCACCTTATGCAAATTTGTTAATTTTTGTCGCACGGCATGGAAGAGCTGTGGGCCTTCGAACTCTAGACTATTGCAGTAACCGCTCCTAAATTTAGACGGAGTGGATGGCACCAAAGGTACTATACAATGGCGGCCAGTTCTGGCATTTGTATAACACTCAATGCCAAAGTCATGTACTAGCTTCTCTAGAGTTTTCCATATCTATATGATTGCCTATCTCCATCTCCATCGCTCCAGGAAGTAAAGTTGGAGCTTTCTCAGCCTATCCCTGTAGCTTATCTGCTGCGCTGTTTCAATCTTTTTAGTGTAGTGGCGTTGGACTGCTTTAAGCTCCGCTGTTAGTTTGGCACTATGCGGTGACTATAACCGTGAGCAGTAGTCGAGGCGGCTGAGGACAAAACTTCACCACAGGATCAAAATAATTTCTTGAACTCTTGTCTTGAAGGACCTCAGTATTCATCCTGCCACTTGTCTGCACTTTGCTGCCATCTTGCTAATGTGCATATAAAATGATGCGTCATTGTACGTATTGATCCCCAAGTCTTTTACTGCTTGTGACTCTGGGATTGTAGTGCCTTAGCGTCCTGTATATGTAGATTGTAATGTATTCATGAGTTGATCGTGCAGAGATTAAAAATGTCCAGCATTGAACTACATATTGTTTATTTGGCATACTTGTATATTGAATTTAGGTTCCCTTGTAAACTTGACATCATGTTACTTTTTTATTGCCTGTGATAATTTAGTATCGTCAGCATAGCTAGTGACAGTGGCTGTCCGATTGACCGTGGACATGTCTAAAAGGGCTATTATGCACACTAATGGCACTAGAACAGTTCCCTTTGGGACACCACTTAGGATTTGAGTTTCCTCAGGCTGCAGCTACCTGACTTCTGTTTTTAAGGAAGTCATGCAGCCACCGTCCCAGTTTATCAGCAATGCCAAGGTCTCGTAGCTTATGACGTATCATGCCATGATTTATCTTATCAAATGCCTTTGCAAAGTCAAGGTATATCACGCTGACATCTGAATGGTCAAGCAGCTGTTTCACAACCCAGTCATATTACTGTGTAATGCAGCGTCTTCCTGGACGGAAGCCATGCTGTGTATTGTTCAGTGAGTCATTTTCTTTTAGGAACATCATCAACTGCTTTCTGATGATTCGTTCCATGTCTTTCCCGATATGTGAGGTCAGACGGATTGGATTTTAGTTTTTAGCCTCTCCTCTGCTTCCACCTTTGTGGATAGGGCATATCATGCCTTCTTTCAGCTTTTTAGGAAGTATACCATTTGCAAGGAAACTTTGGAAAAGAATCTGAAGTGGTTTCGCTAAAGCCTGCTTACATGACTAGGAGAACAGCTGGAAGGCCATCAGAACCAGTGGCGGAGCATGAGCTTATTTCATGTATGGCCGCTGGTACATCTGTTATATATATCTAAATATATATATATATCATACATTTAATTTACAAAGCTTATATTTTTATATGGTACCATCTCTGTCCGATCTAAGTATCTAAGAATATATGTATATAGATACGGAAAAAGCAGTTGGAGATGTGGAGATGCACTGGGATTCGTTTAGATTTTTCAGTTACACATTTTTTTAAGATAGATTCTCTGATTTTCAAAACCCGAGATAAAAAGACGTGGAACTCTGGTGCAACTTCCTTGCCTCTGATTAGAATTCAAAAATTATCTTGTTTTTATAGAGAGAACACAGTTCAAATTAGTATATGTTTTGGATATGTTGTGATTGGTGGAGGGTGATCACGTGATTAGGCTTTGAAATTTTTCTCAGTGCCTCGCTACAATCGTTCTTTAATGTCATGTGACAATGTTTGGCGGCGTAAGTTAAAGCTGTCACTGTCAAATAATCATCATACTAGAGAAATATCACGTGATTGGCCTCAGGAAATTTTTGCACGTTTACCACTATATTCGTATGTTAATATCATGTGACTATCTTGTTTGGCGTCGAAAACTAAGACTGACACGGTTGAGTGAACATGTCTAAATTTAGAGAGCCTGGTTTGAGGACTGTCGCGAGAAAACATACATTCAAAATAATAATTATAGTATGCATACCAATATAGAATGTATACATATTTATATATATGTATATATAAAGGGAAAGTTTACGAAAATAAACAAAAGACGAAGACAGGTGGTGTACAAAACAAACAGATGTATTAGTATAGCGCTCAGGGATAGAAAAAGTTTTTTACGTTTCGAGCCTACGCTCTTCTACAGAAAGGTACACAGAAAAAACAAGGAGAGAAAAAATGTGTGTAGTGGCTAACGATCTATATATATATATATATATATACTTATACATGTAGAGTTTTCTCCACATAAACACAGACAGACAGACACAGACAGACACACACACACACATACATATACACACACACATATATACATGCACACACACATACGATGAAAGTAAAATCGTCACACCTATGAAAACAGAACTACTTCACGAGTAAGTTATTTAGGAAGACGTAAATACTCTTAAGCGTAACAGGCCAGATATTATTGTTTGGGACAGAGGAACAAAGGTATGTAGCATCATAGAGGCTAGCTGTCCTGCACGTATAAATATTTCTTTGAAAATCAAAGAAAAATAGGATATCTTTAGACAGCTGCTCCGAAACCACCACCTTCTATATCCAGACTATGAATTCATATTCATACCAATAATAAATGGAGCACTAGATCTTGTTAGCAAATGCTTGGATACATTGGGGTTTTTAGAAATAGAAACTGACCGGCTGATTGGTACATTACAAGTGTAATCTGTGAGTGGAACAGTAGAAATATGCAAGACTTTTTTTAAGTTCCAACTGTGAACTTGTCTGTGCTAACTACATCCCAAAGACGGTGTGCCATATCATTGTTGGAAACCGGCTCCCTCATCAGTGGAAAATATAATAATTAAAAAATAGAAGACACACACACACACACACACACATATATAATACATATCGTGTGGGAGTAAATATCTGCACATGTCTGTACTGTATTCAATAAGTACAGCTGCACATATTTGGCAATTATTGTAGACGTTCGCATTCACACAAATTCGAATGAGCAAACATTGGTGCTAACGTACACGTATATATCTATGTGTTAGGTTTTACTCATTCTTTTGATATTAATGCGACATTTTGAAGTTGTCAACAGTACATTGAGCCTCTTTTGGCGTCCGGTACCAGAAAAGAGTCTTGTTAAATATTTACATCAACTAATAAGTACAATAATAAAACAGAACTGAAGAACGAACCACATGGTGCGCGAGTGTTTATTCCGAATAACGTCTGTCCATCCCGAAATATAACTATATATATATATAATATATATATATATATATATATATATATATAGCTTGTATACTAATCACATGGTTCTGGGTTCAGTCCCACTGCCTGGCACCTTCGGCAAGTGTCTTCCACTATAGCTCCGGGCCAACCAAAACCTTGTGAGTGGATTTGGTAGACGGAAACTGAAAGAAGCCAATCGTATTTATACACACACAACACACACACACACACATATATAATACATATCGTGTGGGAGTAAATATCTGCACATGTCTGTACTGTATTCAATAAGTACAGCTGCACATATTTGGCAATTATTGTAGACGTTCGCATTCACACAAATTCGAATGAGCAAACATTGGTGCTAACGTACACGTATATATCTATGTGTTAGGTTTTACTCATTCTTTTGATATTAATGCGACATTTTGAAGTTGTCAAGAGTACATTGAGCCTCTTTTGGCGTCCGGTACCAGAAAAGAGTCTTGTTAAATATTTACATCAACTAATAAGTACAATAATAAAACAGAACTGAAGAACGAACCACATGGTGCGCGAGTGTTTATTCCGAAATATAACTATATATATATATATATATATATATAGCTTGTATACTAATCACATGGTTCTGGGTTCAGTCCCACTGCCTGGCACCTTCGGCAAGTGTCTGCTACTATAGCTCCGGGCCAACCAAAACCTTGTGAGTGGATTTGGTAGACGGAAACTGAAAGAAGCCAATCGTATTTATACACACACACACACACACACATATATATATATATATATATATACATATATATGTATGTTTGTGTGTGTGTGTGTGTGTGTGTTTGTATGTTTGTGTTTGGCCTCCCCACCAACATCTCTTGACAACCGATGCCGGTGCGTTTGCGTCGACGTAACTTAGCGGTTCGGCAATAGAGTGCGATAGAATAAATCCTGGGGGCGATTTGCTCGACTAAAGGCGGTGCTCCAGTATGGCAACAGTCAAATGACTGCAACAAATAAAAAGACTAAAAAAAAGAGTGTTAAGATATATATATATTACCAACCATGTGTTTGGTAATAAGCTACTTACCACACAGCCACTCCTAAACCTACAGACACACACACACACGCACATATATATATAAGCCAAGATACGGCATCACAAAAAAGGGACTGCACATTATTCCTGACGAATATTAGCAAAGCTTGTTTATGTCTTAAAGTTTCATTATGAGAGTCGATAAAGAAATGAACCGGATTGATCTACTGTATTGTTGAAAGAATAGATGATGGTGTAATCGTACAACGAAATACAGTTTTAATGCCATGTAAATTGAATGCATCAGATGTATACAATAAATTTTCTTTGCGGTGTTATCACTCGTAAATTTCCGCGCTCAGAATGAATCGCTGTTACCTCTTGCCAAGCTCAAATTTTAAAACGTGGTGTTTTACCAAATTCCTGTAATCAGAGACTGACAAGCTGAAAGAATAAATGAGAAAGAGGAAAATGAAGAAGGAGAGATATAATCGATACTTTCTCAATAGGAAATACAATTGCATCAATCCGTTATTGAGAAATGTTTTGTTAACAACAGAAATTACCGCGCATGCGTCTGTTAACAAAACTTCATTCATGCTACGAATTGACGACAAGATGCAATTAAATTGTATTTCCTGAGTTTTATCTGATACTTCTCGATATTTTTTTTAAATAATCATTATTACCATTGCATTAAATATGTTTCTAAATATCATTTTTATTTTTATTGTTTGATTTTCGGGTATTTTTTGTCTTATTTTTTGTTTCATTGTTTTTCTGCTTTTTTTCCTAAGTTTTATTTATTCCAAATTAAATATTGAGACTCGATATTGTAATTTACGGTTTCCTCTCATATTTTCGCAACGGTTTAATATTTCGGTATTCCGTTGCTGCTAAAATATTTCAATTCAACATTTGACGTGAATGCGCGATGGACTTACAAATTACTTTTTTTATTATTGTGTTAATCAGTGGCCAGGGCTGTAGTCTAGAATTACATTCAAGATGAAATGTAGGCGTAACATAATTTCTACTGTCGCTCGAAACCAACTAAATATTACCAATTAATACAAATGTGAAAGATAAGGACATCAAAATATACCGTTCCACCTAAATATTTTAGGTTGTCCACAAATTTAATAAACATTATCTTTTGTGGCGGTATTATATTATTATTTCGTCGTTGTATATTTTTCACAACTGACGTGATCTGAGACCATATATTGAAATTGATAATTATATTATTGAAGTGTCATTTTAAACAAGTGATGACGCGTAGGCTAGTAGTTGGGTTGTTGCACTCACGATTGTCAGATCATGGTTTCGGTTTCCAGATCGGGCGGTACGCTGTGTTTTTGAACAAAAGACCTTATTTCATGCTGCTACAGTCCACTCTGCTCTAAACGGATATCTAACTCTGTGACGATGAGAGTTTGATGATATAACTAATTCACTGGGTGGGGGAATTTCTGATCGCGGTTACTTTTAAACCATATAACCCGACTAACTGGCCTTATGAGACTTAGGACTTGAGACAACAATGTTCAAGGATTAACGATGAAAGTTTTAAATATCATGACAGCAGAGGCAGAAAATAATTGTTACGACTACATTTTGCTTCATTATGCAGTGAAGAAGAAACGTTTGACATTTTATGGCTGACATTACTGTGGAAAAATAAACAAACGTAACGAAATATTTATCCTGTAATAGTGGCCTCGTAGTTGATATATAAACTTTAAAATCGACGGTGGTAGACGACGGCCATTAGAGAGTTGCTTTTGTCAAAGACAACCCTGTGGCTGTGAAACGTAATGTTTTTCCGTCGCACAGTTTTGAATTGGTCATGCATTATGTCGTAGCTTGACGAGCTTGATGATATTAGGTTGTCCCAAAAGTTCGTAAACACTTGCGAAAATTGAATTTTTACTCGCCAAGTACTAACAAAAACAACAAAAATTATTCCTCAAAATAAAGACCATTATTTTCCAAGACTTTCTACGAACTTTTGGGACAACCTTATATAATTAATTATTTTCCGTATACCATACGGTGGGTGTGCGAGATCGTATTTGGCCGGTAGTAACACGGTCGAAGGTAATGGCTAAAGCATACTACTTTCATTGTAACCTAGTTCTGTAGATCATTTCCCACACACAATAATTCAGCTGGAGACATTAATTGGTAAGTTAAGTTCATAGCTACATGCAATAAATAAATAAATAAATAAATAAAAGTTATTAATTTTCTACCGCGAGCCATAGTAGTAGCTTCGTAAAGAAAGAAAGAAAATATAACTTCATTGCATATTGGTATAAACGTATTTGAAATAATTTGAATTTTATCGCAACAGACATTAACACCAATATCCTTTTTAATTAAACATTTTATAAAGAAATCAATAGATTCTTTTTTCATTTCATTTAACAGATCAATATTAATGTGAGTGTCTGTAACCTCCCTGTCTATATTTTCTGCTGACATAAAATAAAAAGAAATAGATATTTTTTCCATTCCGAAATGACCAAACTAGACAAAACAATTAGAAAAAGTTAGTAAATGCAATAAATGAGAATAAGAAAATTTTTATAAAGCCATGCTACAACAATGAATGCCAACATCTGCAATATCCAGAATTATAAATGATATTAATTTTATTCATGTCAACAGATTCGAAATTGCTAAGGGATACATTAAAAAATTGAACAAAAATTATTTTGTTGCTTAAAGAATAAACAAGCGTTATAATTAGCATTCTTCTTGCCAAGTTTAGAAGCACAGTAACAGTACAATGTCTGTATTTTGTATTTTCATTTAGTTGTCTCAGTCGTTGGACTGCGGCCATGCTTGAGCACAGCCTTCAAATTTTTAATTGAACAAATTGAGTCAAGTACGCAACTTATCATCACTTCTACCCAATCTCTTATTTATGAAGAGGTAAACAAGCCAATACCAATTGGCAAGCAATGGGAAGAACAAAAAGAAGTGCAAAGATACATATATATGTACACGGCAGGCTTCCACACAGTTTCCGTCTGCGAAATTTCTTTACAAAACATTGGTCGACCCAAGACTATAATAGAAATCTCTGGTTCAATCTGTCGCAGAGTGGCACTGAACAAGACACCATGTGGTTGCAAAGCGACCACGTGGTGTTTTGTTTAAGGCCACAATAATTACTGGTATCGATTTGTTGTTCAACTAAACCCTTGAAAGCCGTTACCCAGCATGTCTAGTGTCATATGACTGAAGCAAAAGTAAAAGTAAAAAGGTGAAGGATTCATTTTTGAGTGGTAAGAAGCTTGCTTCCAAACCACAAGGTACCGAGTTCAGTTCCACTGTGTGGCACATTGGGCAAGTGTCTTCCACTATAATCTCGGGTCGATCAAAGGTTTGTGAGTGGATTTGGTAGGCGGAAACTGGAAGAAGCCCGTCGTATGTATATATATGTATATGTGTGTGTGTGTATGCATGTATTTGTTTATCTCCCAGGATCGCTTGACACCGATGTTGGTGTATTTACGCCCCCATAACTTAGTTGTTCGGCAAATGAGAATGATAGAATAGGCACCAGGCTTATAAAAAATAAGTTCTGAGGTCGATTAGGTCGACTAAAGGTGGTGCTCCAGCATGGCCGCAGTCAAATGACTAAAACAAATAAATGAGTATGTATATATATATATATATATACAATATATACACACACACACATATTATTGTTGGTAAAACATTTTAAAACTAACTAGCAGTATCGCCCGGCGTTGCTCGGGTTTGTTTCGACCCGCTGGAATTGTAATTTTGAAAAGTAAAAATTTTGTGAACATTTTTCTGGTC
This sequence comes from Octopus sinensis, assembly GCF_006345805.1. Taxonomy (NCBI): domain Eukaryota; kingdom Metazoa; phylum Mollusca; class Cephalopoda; order Octopoda; family Octopodidae; genus Octopus; species Octopus sinensis. The sequence goes on from NC_043003.1 coordinate 8,153,211, forward strand.
GAAATACACCGAAAAGTGGCGACACAGCAGTGAAAAAATCGTAAAAAATAGGGATTTTCATAGAAAAAAGCATCTTTTTGATGTAAATAATTTTTGGTGTTAACATGGTCCGATTTGAATTTTATGTTCTACGGAAGGAAGAGCAACCCTTCTTCTACCATACTGTCAATTTTGGTCAACTTGCGCCGCAGGGTCTCGGAGGAGATAGTGTTAGTTGAAGGTTACCATTCTAGGTGCCTGAGTAACAACCTCGCGGATTTACAGATAAATGAATTAATTACTATTTTACAGAATAAAATTAAATAATTCTTGAAAATTAATTAATATTAATATTTTTTGAACAAAGTAAATAATAATTTTTTTTACACAAACGCGAACGGGGAAAAGGGGGTGGCGAATTCGATTTACATACCTAAATTTTTTCTTTTTCATGACATTGTAGCAAAATAGTAGTGAATTATATAAATACCAGCAGTACATTTTTTTTTCTGGGGTATTTTTTTTCAACCTCGTCACATATTTGCCTCTTTCAATTTAAACAAAGTCTTAATTAAGCAATTACGGCAGCTTAGCAATGGTTTCAATACAGGCGTGACATCTGTATCTCAATTGTTCAAAACCCTTCGAATTTTTTCGCACGTGATGATATCATAGTGAAAACTTTCAATTACGCGCGCTTATTTCTGTCTTTCACTCTGTCTGTCTCTTTACACACACTAACAAAAGCACTTCACTTACACACCACACTTTCTGTGTCGCACAACCCATCAAACACACACACACACACACACACACACACACACACACACACCACACACACACACACACACACACTCACGCACGCACACATGTACATCAATGCTTTCGGAGTGAAATGTTAAAATATTGAGTTTTCTCGAATTTTGTCTTAATTGGTGGTAAAATTGAAAGAAATTTTCTATGGCATCACCCACTGAAGTACTCTGAAAAATCATGGGTACACTCTAATTGAAGAAATTGTGTGAGGAGTAAATCGTTATGTATTTATTTGTTTCTGTTTGCTGTGTTTTTTTTATTTTTTGAGTAGTGGTTTAAATACTTTCAGTTTCGTCTTCCTCAAATCACTCTGTCGCTATTTACTTTCATTTTATTCGTTGCACACTGTGTGTGTGCGTGTGGTGTAAACCACATTAAGAAAAGCATTTGACACACACATCAGAATGTGAGTTTTCTGTAAATTTTGCTTAATTGAAGTTTAAATTTTAAAAACTGGACCTGGCACGATCCGATGCATTCTACTCTTAAAAATGCTAGGTAAATTGTAATTGAAGAAATCCTATATTGTAGATTTCTATAAGTTACAAAGGGAGGCAGATAAAATCTGCCTTTTATAATAAGAGATATTTGTGCTAATTCCATGAAAACAAAGATGGAGCAAGTTTACTCTCCGATCAAATATTCTTGTTTAGTTCTCTTCATCTAGCGATTCCTTAATCAACCATTTTAATACCGGAAGCATTGGTATATAATATATAACAATGAACTTTGGCATCGAGAGTTACACAAATGCCAGAACTGGGCGCCACTGCGTGGTGCCAATGACTCCAAGTTTGCCATCAAGATGTAGGACAAGATACTGTGATAGCCTGGGCTTTAGAGGCCTACAGCTCTTCAATATCCTCCCGAAGAACCTGAGGGACCTGCATGGGGTGGATGCGGATGTCTTTAAAGTAGGACTGGATCTCTTCCTGTCAGGTGTCCCGGATGAACCAACTTCACGGCAGGAGGTGCAGATGAGGGCAGCTGCATCGAACTCTCTCATGCACCAAATGGCAGTTGCTAAAAAGCATTCGTGAAGTAAAATCATGTAGCAACACCAAATGGCGGTGCCCCAGCATGGCCACAGCTCGTGAGCTGAAACTAGATAAAATAAGAAAAATAAAATAAGAAATACCAGTTTTGGAGATAAAGAGGCACTATAATCAATGTTGCTGTATACTCTTCTTTCTCAAGGTCTTGGGAAAAATTAGTATTTTCTCATTACCTATTCTTAATGACAACCAGTTTTGGGTAATTTTCATCACAGATTCTCCATCATTTTGTATCTGTCCCAGGGATGTATAATGCGTTTAAGTGGGATGACAGTCAAAGCTGCTCCACCAGTCGGGCTGGTTAATCTTCTTAACTCTTTCTTGGTAAAGCAACTATCAATAATTAATTGGTAAATATTTATTACCCGGAAATGATGGTCAACGTTTCATGTCTATCTATCTATCTATCTATCTATCTATCTATCTATCTATCTATCTATCTATCTATCTATCTATCTATCTATCTATCTATCTATCTATCTATCTATCGACACACACACACACACACTCATATATATATTACATATTCAGGTATACATGTATCTGTACATAGGTGTACATATTTATGTGTGTATGAACACACACACACACACACACACACACACACACATATATATATATATATGTATGTATGTATACGTACGCAAATATCTATCTATCTATCTATCTATCTATCTATCTATCTATCTATCTATCTATTTATCTATCTATCTATCTATCTATATATATATATATATATACATACATAGATATATACATATACATATGCACAAATATAATACATATATGATAGTATGTGTATTTTCGTGTGTGTGTGTACTTGCCTATGCGTCAATGTCCTATTTGTACAAGTGTTTGGATGACGATACGTGGATATGAATGTATGCATGCGTGTGTGTATGTATGTGTGTGTGTGTGCGTGCGTATGTTGGTTATCCATCACGAACTAATACAACGATAATATGTGTTATTTCTTAGATGCATTGAATAAGTTTCAACATGTTTCAACGGCTTTTGCTGCTTTCATACCCCATTTAATTCTGATGAAAATAATGGCTTTAGTTTTCGTGAATCTTTCCTCAACTATAGCTTGCTCGTTTGCCTATTCATGCTCCTGCTGTGTTTAGAAGCCATAACCTCCCTTATAAATCTGAAATTCTACAAAGCATTATCTTCTACCAATTATTTTCATGCTCCGAAGTGAATTCAGGATCCAAAGCCTTCCATAGAGTTGTGTGAATTCCGCAACATAATTCTAAATTCACAGCTTGCTTGCTTACGCACAATTATTACAGAGCCTTCATAGAAAGTGTGCTCGCATAATGTGTTGCCTCTGCGCCCCGGGACTATATTGTACAGCACCTTTATTCAACCAACGTATTGAAAACCTTTTCGACATTATCTACGGGTCACATGCAAGTCGTGAACATTCATTTCAATTTTTTTCTGTACAAGAGACGCAGCAATCATAATCTCTGCAGAATTCTTCGTGTTGTCAGCATCAATACTCTTCACGCTAAATTCGAATGCAGAATAGTTAATCTTTACGTATAGAAGTAACACTAGTGGTGATCACCCACTTATTTGACTACAATTTGTTGCTAGTCACTACGCGAATTCTTCCGATAGGTAATTCAAAGTAAGCTTCGCTGGACGACAAAAATTGTCTAAAGCATATAATAAAAACAAGGCGGCGAGCTGGCAGAATCGTTAGCACGCCGGGCGAAATGCTTTGCGGTATTTCGTCTACTTCTACATTCTGAGTTCAAATTCCGCCGAGGGCGACTTTGCCTTTCATTCTTTCGGGGTCGATAAAATTAGAACCAGTAAAACACTGAGGTCGACGTAATTGACTCCACTATAATTTTCAGACTCTGCGTCTAAGGTATAAAGGATTATTAATATTAAATAGTAGGCAAGTGTCTTCTACTATAGCCTCGGACCGACCAATGCCTTGTGAGTGGATTTGGTAGACGGAAACTGAAAGAAGCCCGTCGTATATATATATATATATATATATATGCGCGTGCGTGTTTGTGTCTGTGTTTGTCCCCCTAGCATTGCTTGACAACCGATGCTGGTGTTTATGTCTCCGTTACTTAGCGGTTCGGCAAAAAGAGACCGATAGAATAAGTACTGGGCTTACAAAAGAATAAGTCCCGGGGTCGATTAAAGGCGGTGCTCCAGCATGGCCGCAGTCAAATAACTTAAACAAGTAAAAGAGTAAAAGAGTACGGAGACTTGTATATCCATAATTTGTTTTTCAGAGTTATATAATAATGATCTACACGTGTTTCCGCTTCAGCCACTATTCACCAGTGCAAATGCAGCCTTGCATTATTGTCGGTGAAGCTTTATCAGGGTCCGTCCCTTTCACTATCCTTTCGAACCGATTGAAGTAAATACTTATGTGTTTGTGTTCTGTTGGAGGGGGGTGAGGCAAAAGATTTACTTCAATCAGCTGACTTAGTGGATGGCCAAATGGCCGCATCCTAATGAAGCTGCACCTACAATAATACAAGGTTGCGTTTGCAACAGCGTGTAGTCGCTTCAGCGGAAACACGTGTAGGTCATTATAATTTGCTATATTTAACTATATAACAAATTTTGTGGATGTACAAGTCTTCATACTCTTTACTATTAATATAAGCACACACACACACACACACACATACCACAAAAGTATAGAGATTTTAAATCCAGGCAGATACCTTAAAAGCTCTTTGTTAAAAGTTCAAATTCTAAGGAAACATTTAGAATCCTTTAAAATAAACAATTATAGTTCTATTCCATTCAGTCAGTAAGTTCTGAGTTTGTTTCGAAAGATTTCGTGTAGAATTCAGAGTATATTATAAAGGCATGATGAGGAATTGAGGGTTATACACCTTTAAAATCTATTGAATTATACTTTTTTTTCTCCGTATTAAATTCTGACACGTGTTTCCGCTGTATAAGTGTCTTAGGATCCTTAGGTGTGATCGTTCAATGCATCTGGTCGATTTATATTACATTAATTACAGTACAAATTCTGATTCAAAGATTGGCATTATTATATAGCTTTTTTCAACGTGTTCCCCATATGTGTCTATGAAGCGAACTGAATTTACAAGTATGAAAGATGAATTTCTAAAAGCGGTGAGGGAATATAAGATATAGGTGCAAAAGATAGTGAAAAGGATATTAACAGATGACATGCCTAGAGTGCCAGCTGCATGTTGTTGCTATTATGCAAAAGAGTCGGAAGTCCGAAACGTTGCTTTTTCAGAAAACCAAAAACCAAAAAAAAGAAAAAAAATGTTTCACGATTCCATAGCAAAACCGTTGTACTACACTTTGACTATTTTTGATATCTTGTCATATCAAGCAGCAGGAGATACGATAGTTTGTCCAAAAGAACCAGTTATTATAAGCAAAAATAAATATCGACAAAAACGTATTTGGCCATATTAATTGACCAGGTGTTACAATGTGGGTGGCTTATCATCAAGACGATTAATGGAACCATTCTTATTTGACCCTACAGTGACTGGACCCTTTTACTTGACCTTGCTGCAACAGACAGTCATACCTAGCATTAGAGAAGACTTTGAAGATGAGGAGCTTTATTTTCAGAAAGATGGGGCACCCCCACACTACCATTGCGATATTAGATCCTTCCTTGATAAGATCTTGCCAAACAGGAGAAATGGATGAAGGGGTTTCGTTGAATATCCTCCACGTTCACCAGACCTCACAACACTAGACATTTTTTTATGGGGATACCTAAAAGACAAAGTCTACCCTATGACACGTGAAACAGTCACTGATTTGAGAGCTGCCATTGGACAAGAATGCACACAAATATCAAAGGAATTCTTTCGTGATGCTTGCGATTCGTTGCTTCGCGTTGTCAGCAGTACCTGGAACAGAAAGGACTTCAGTTTGCAAAACAGGCGTTGACAAAACAATAAAATAATGTCTGTAGATTCTATTAAATTTTGAAAATGAAATGTATTTTAATAAACACCTACTTTACAATTATCTTAATGTGTGCATACATGTTTTGGGGACACCCTGTATATATATATATATATATATATATATATATATATATATGTGTGTGTACATATAGATATAAGTTCATAAATATATATATATATATATATATATATATATAATATATATATATTATATATATATATATATATATGAAAACATCTATTAATGTGTTTGTGTGTGCGAACTGGCCGATGATGTCAAATAACTACTGAAATGTAAATTGACGTATAAATAATACAAGAATCTCTTTATATATTATGAATCGAAAAATATCTGAAGATGTTTGTAATACAGAGATTTACTTGCATAACATAAATAAATCAAAGTAACTTAACTTTTTTTCAAATAGATTTCGTTTGGTTACACACAGATGTCAAAATTTACGAAAGATTTTGTATAAACATATCTTATTGCATCAAAATTTAAATTATTGAAGATACAGTAAGTTAAGTGAAATAGAAAAGAAAAAACAGAATAAAAAACTATCGTTGGATATTTGCCATTTGAAAATTATTTTGTTTCGTTTTCGATTTGGTTTTGGTTTGTTGTTCATAACTCTGGAATATTGCCAATATGGGGTTTGTCGCAGGAATTAACTGGCAGATATATTAAAGTGACTGGCGAAAACACCTCTACCGTGTCAAAGGGTAACAACTCTATAGAGAATTTGAGAGTTCATATTTATCGGTGTAAATGTATAAATATATATATATATATATATATATATTATATATATTATATACATGTTTAAGTAGTTGAATGAATTATCCTAGTATGGATAATTCGGTTAACCGATACCCGGGTAGCAAATTTACGTCAGAAAGCACGGTTGAAGCTACATGCCAAGGGCAGAAATCACGTGGTTTCGTGTGGAAATTTGTGTTTTTTTACTATAGATAAATGAAAAAATGGAGTCGAACGACGATTAACAAAATTCCTTTATTCTCGACACATGTTTCGAAGAATATGCAGTCTTCGAAACATGTGTCGAGAATAAAGGAATTTTGTTAAATCGTCGTTCGACTCCATTCTTTCATTTATCTATCTATCTATCTATCTATCTATCTATCTATCTATCTATCTATCTATATATCTATCTATCTATCTATCTATCTATCTATCATCTATCTATCTATCTATCTATCTATCTATCTATCTATCTATCTATCTATCTATCTATCTATCTATCTATCTATATATATATTCGCAGGAAGGAAGTTTCTTCGAAGTATACGTCTCGCTTTTATCCTTCGAAACGTAGAGTAGATGAAACCTTAGCGACTGAAGAAGGGGATTTTTCGTTGTGCTTATTGTCCTGTATCTCTTTTTTTCTTTTTTGCTTGTCCTGTTCCTTGGTTTGTGTCTATGTTTTTCGTCTCTCTATGTGTTCGACGTCTTTTTGGTGTCCTGTACACATATATGCGTGTATATGTACATGTAGAGGTAGGTACGTACATATATGTTTATATATATGCATATGTTCTATTTTATTAACATATTATACGACTAAACGCACGCACCCTATTAAGTAAGATTGTTCTGTTTATCAAGTTAGCCTTGATATTAACTCTCACGCGACTCTGCATCTTTCTTTCTTTCTCTCCCATTCCCTTTTTCGTCCTTTTTCCCTCACTTACTGTCTCTTCCTCTCTCTCTCTCTCTCTTCTCTCTCTCTCTCTCTCTCTCCCCCTCACCATTCTTCATGGTCTCCTCGCACCATTCCCCTTCTCTCTCTTCCTCTTGCTCCTCCTCCCCCCCATTCCCGTCGTCCATCTGCGACGATACTTCCGTCGTAACTGCTATCCTGTCTTTTCTAGCCCGCCTTCTAAGGCCACTGGTCGACATTCTTTCTCTCTCGTCGTCCACTATAATCCAGCGTTTGCATTACTTTTTTCGTCTGGCGTAAACAGCCCTTCTTATCTTGTTCTCCTTGTCCTGTCTCTCACTGTCATATATTTATTTTTCAACTGTTTATATATAATTTTTTTTTTTTTTTTTTTTTTTACGTTTATGTTATGTTGTACTGTCGTTACCGTCTTGCTTTTTTTTACCATTTTTTACCCCTCTGCGAAAAGATCTCAGAATTTTAATTGATTTGCTTTTCGCAGGAAGGAAGTTTCTTCGAAGTATACGTCTCGCTTTTATCCTTCGAAACGTAGAGTAGATGAAACCTTAGCGACTGAAGAAGGGGATTTTTCGTTGTGCTTATTGTCCTGTATCTCTTTTTTTCTTTTTTGCTTGTCCTGTTCCTTGGTTTGTGTCTATGTTTTTCGTCTCTCTATGTGTTCGACGTCTTTTTGGTGTCCTGTACACATATATGCGTGTATATGTACATGTAGAGGTAGGTACGTACATATATGTTTATATATATGCATATGTTCTATTTTATTAACATATATATATATATATATATATATATATATACTATTCAACACACCTACACACACACATATATATGTGTGTGTGTATGTGTATTTATATGTATATGTATGTTTATGTGTATGCATGTATGTATATATATATACATATATATATGTATATGTGTATATATATATGTATATATATTATATATATATATATATATATATATATATACATGTATGTGTGTGTGTGTGTGTGAGTGTGTTCGGTGTGGCTGGCGTGAAACGTAAGTCATGAGACTAACGATCACGTTCAATAAGGAAACCGTATTCTATACCACATGTATTCAGCATTCCTATATACATATATATATATATATATATATATATATATATATATATATATATACCGTATATACTCGAGTAATGCTCAATGTTATGTAATAGACGCCCCTCTATTTTTGACCACAAAATGAGGAATTCTCCATGAACCCCGCATAAAAGTCGACCCTAATATTTCACGGACAACAGGACGGCATTTGTGGGTCAAGTACCGTATTATACCGTACGTAGAAATAACGCTGTTCCAAAACTGTGCGGTTATCTTAATGTAGGTGGAATGCTTGGTGCTTATAATAGAATGCTCGGTGCTTATAGTAAAACACCATTTAATAGCGAGCACTACTCATGTATGGATGGGTCCTATATCTGTATGTCAGTATATCTGTATGTCTATATATTATGTAGTCTGATACGATATGGTCTCGAACTCTTTAAGTTGATCACAACTATTACCGGATATTGACGAACAGACACACAATTAAATTCTTATACTGTAAAGATTATTTCCCGACATAATCTGGCAGTCCTGGTTAGGACGAATGTTACTGCTATTTAGCGCCAGGAAACATCGTCTCCAGTTGGCTATACGGCACACCACCTATGTCCTTATATTTTCTCACAAAGGAGTTTAGCGTCCTCACTCGGCGTAACACAATTTCAGCGTACCGCGGTTTCAGGCTTATTTTCCTTCGTCAGCATAGAATAACTGCTTGGCAAGAGATGAGACTGCTAAACTCTTGTTCGAAATATATAATTTTCAAAGTGACATGCAGTAACAGATTAAAAAAAAATGTTCTATTTGAATTCTTATAGTTATACTCTTTATTCTCTTTAGACCCCCTTTTGGCCACAAATGACCATGGGGTTGTACCTAGAAAGTTTCCCTCCGAAGCACATGTCCGACCAAGTTTGTTTTATGGAAAACCAGTAGCCACCCATGAATACCAGTCTCCTCTTTCCCTGCCACCGATGTTGTCCAAGGGAAAGGCAAAGGTCGATACAACTTGCCACTAGTGACGTGACGTCGTAAATCATTTTTATAGGTGAGAGAACTGGAGCAACGCGAACCTCCTCACCCTATGACTTGATTGTGCGTCCGACACTCTAATCACTAATCCATGCGCCACCGACCGCGTGTGTACCGTTGACGATTTTTTTTCCTCTGCCTTCCCTTCTCTGGATCTTTCCTTCTCCTATGTTTCCGACGAAGAGCTCCACTCGAAACGTTAAACCCTCCTTCTTTCCTTCTTTCCTGAACGTCCAATAATACTATATTGGTTCCACGTCCTCGCGTTGTTGTGTTTTCTCTTGGTGTTTCATGTTTGGATTAACTATATATATATATATATATATATATATATATAATATATAATATATATATATATATATATATATATATATATATATATATATATATATATATATTATATATAATATATATATATATATATATATATATATATATAATATATATATGTACATATGTGTGCGTGGTGGCTAATGGATTAGTGATTAGAGTGTCTGACGCACAATCAAGTCATAGGGTGAGGAGGTTCGCGTTGCTCCAGTTCTCTCACCTGTAATATATATAAGAGTGTATATATATATATATATATATATATATATATATATATATATATATATATATATATATATACTGTGGATTATTAAATCATTTGCACCATATACAAAGTAGCGTGTGCTTTCAGACTCTAAATGTTGGAGAAGTGTTATTTCTGTCTTATATCCAGAAATCATGTTATATAATCTTTCTACTTTAAATGCCTCGTTATATCTGAAAACTTTTAAAGCTTCAAAGAAATTGCACGATTGATTTTGATCTCTTCTACCTCATAAGCCATAGCTAATTATAAAGTTAAAACGCCGTCATGCGCTTATTTTTTATTAACATAAAAAAGAATAATTTCAATATTTTACTTAATTATGGCCTTTTGCAAATATTCTAAATCAATAATTTACATATTTTTCTGTAAACGAACAACAAAAAGTGGAAGCGTTTGAGTGTGTAGCAGTCCTTAATGTTTGTGAAATTATAGATTTTTTAATAAAAAAAAAATGAATATGTTATTTAATGCGCATGTCTGGAGTAAAAAAAATAATCATGTGGAATCTGGAAGAAAACTTGGAATCTTAATTAACAAGTATATGGGACGGAAGAAATAAATAACAGGAAATACTTAAAATATAAATGCCAACTAAATGTGGCGGTCCCATAGAGGACGATGCTACTGTTGTTTTTAGCTCCAGGAGAACATCTACAGCTGGCTAATGACACACTATGTATGATTATTATTTCTGAGGACAGTGTGTCGTTAGCTAGCTGGAGGGGATGTTCTCCAGGGGCATAAAACATCAGTAGCATCGTTCCTTATGGGACCGTCACATCTAGTTAGCGATTATATTTTATGATTCCACTTCTCGCTCAGAGATTAAATATTGCTTATTTCTCCTTTTTCTAGAAAATACTTATCTGGAATTTTTTCGACAAATAGCTAACTTTACTGTTATATTCTACTAGAAGTTGCAGGACAAGGAGAATAGTAAAACTTGAAACTTATTGTCACAGATTAATTAGCAAATATGTCGTAAATATAGACATTCAGATTATTCGCCATCTTCGCATTATTTTCTCACAATTCCTCCCAGCTTGTGTTGCCGTCGTCTGTTGATAATAATACTCCTTAAAAACATAAAGGTTAGTTTTTTTTAATATACGTCGTCAGTTCTTTTATTATGGTAAAATTAGCCTCGTTTATTACTGAATCATCACTGACTCGGGATAACGAGCTACGCTTATTTATGAACCATGCTATGCTTATCACAAAATGATCTGTGATAACACGTTCCGCAATCAGTCGAAGATTCTGAGTGTATCGCAAAAACGCGCCTCAGTGATCACCCACGATACTCACCTACCTAGTATGTACTGCTTATCGTTTGTCTATACATGACATCACTTCGAGGGTGCGTACATGGAGGGTACATACACGTAACTATAACCTTGGAAGCAGTGCAAAGAAAAATACAAACACGTCTGACCCTAACGAATGATACCGATGAGTGTATTCTCTACAGGAAAAGGTGATCAATCAAGAAACCTACGTGAAAGCTTCGCTGCTGTCTGTTGCAATGAATCTAAGATGCGTTAAAATTACCAAGGGTGATTCATTTATCACCGATTCATTTATCACTGATTCCTTTATCATGGTTTTTCCTTGGAAACAAACTCTCGTGGTAAACAAGAATAGACGTATTATAATCCAAACATTTGTAAAAATTCAATTACTTACAATAATATTGTTGTTCCCTTCATTCGATATCACCTTTTATTAGCAGTTGGAACTGGAAGAGGAATTTAGAAATAACTCGCTTTACACGTTCTTGTCCTTGCAATATTTGATACTCACCCAAACTGACCATGTCTATAACTCATTCGAAACAGTCCAACAAATTTTAACTCCAGCATGACCGTCAGGTTAAGAAGCCCACATTGCGGTGTCTAGGGAAAGCATTTCATGCTACAGTCCAGATAAAGTCAAGCCTGAGTGGAGAGAAATGATGCGGACATCCATCGGTTGGATTGCATCCATTCTTTAAAAGTATTCATGATTTTCCACTCTTTTCAACGCTAGCATCACGTCGTTGAGTATCTTTAGTAGAGGCCCCCATGTTGCATGCATTCAAGTTAGCTCTCTTCTTCCATAAGTTACTTCATCAACTCTATCAGAGTCAGTCTCTATAAAATGGTTATAAGCTTTGGCACTTATTTGACTATATCACACAAAATATAGTGGAGGCACATGACCTAGTGGTTAGAGCAGCGGACTGGCGGTCGAGGGATCGCGGGTTCGAATCTCAGACCTGACGATGTGTATGTTTATGAGCGAAGCACCTAAGCTCCACGCGGCTCCGGCAGAAGGCAATGGCGAACTCCTGCTGACTCTTTCGCCACGAATTTCTCTCACTCTTTCCTCTTGCATCTTGCAGCTCACCTGCGACGGATCGGCGTCCTATCCAGGTGGGGAACCTATACGCCAATGAAACCGGGAAAACCGGCCCTTATGAGCCAGGCCTGGCTCGAGAAGGAACAAACAGATCAAAATATAAATCGCATCGATTCTGAATTGTTGTTTTTGGCACCAGGCGAATGAAGCAGCAAGTGTTTGGATGGTTATTTAGTAATATAGGATTAACTGCATTTATATAAGTTACATTTACATCAAACTCTCTAGTGTTCTGTGTTTATGGACAAATGTTCTTATAGCCATTCAGAATTACTGTGAGCAAACATACTTAATGATCTTTGCTCGCGGGAATACATGAGAAATCTATGAGCAAATGTTTACATTGCTGTTGTGATCGATTTAACTACATCCGGCAGTGATCTATTAGGATCTAATACAAAGCAAAACATTCGAAAAGCAAAGTCCTCTGAAGGTGTGAGACTGCAATATTTATTATATTTAAGTCTTCAGAATTATATCAGTAACTTTTTGTTTGCATTGCAGCTTTACATCAAATGGAATCTGATGGGATATAACTTGAATTGGTTAGTGTTAAATCTATCTATAATGGCGTTAAGAAGAACCTTTTTGTGGCAATGCGGTTTCAGTCCCTTGGGCAAGTGGTTTCTCTCATGTCTTAGGGTTGACTAATGCGTGGGCAGAAAGTGAGTAGATAGCTAACTCGCTTTGTGATAATGAGTGCACCAAACCTCACGTGTGCGTATGCTCACATTTTTGCGAATGCTTGTATAAGCGATTGTACTGACGCCATGCAGCTTGCTCGAGGGCGTTTATACATTCATATGTGTTAACGGTTATTTTAAATACTTTTCTCGCTGGATTGCCTGTTCGGTTCTTTTTTTGTCATCTGTGATTTTATTTTTGATCTTCTATATAAATGAAGATATTTCTTCTGGTTGGCTGCTTTTCTTTCTACAAGACGGGCATTGCGGAACAGTTATTTTAACAAGTTGTATTCATTTATCACCCGACGAGATACATCTGCACCGCCGGATGCTCCTGAATCAGTTGTTCAGTGTCTCACCCAAGATGATGCGTCGAAACAATTGTCGTGATTAATAATAAATTCTCGTATATTCCATCTTTTGTCTTTCATTTTCCATATATATATATAGACACACATTCACGTGTATATGTTTGTTGGGTGTGTTTCTTTGTGTTTCTACTCCTTTGAGAACCAGTTTAATCAAGCTACTCGGATAAAGAGACAGGCAGAGTAATTATCAAATTATCAGACATTGAAAAAGAAAAAGATGTACTGGGGAGATTTGTTAGACTAGCATCCTTTAAGGCACTCCAGTTTGGGCGTAGTCTAATGACCGAAAGATGTAAAATATGAAGTATCTCAAGGTTAAACATCTATATATATTACCATAGGAGGGCCTCATACAGAAATGTGCATAAAATTTATAGACCGTGATATTGTGATATACAATGAAATATAATCTGTTCAGGGTTGGGTCACAGGAGACCAGACTGGCACCTTTCGGCATCTGACCACGTGAGGAAAATTGTTACAAACTTTGTAAGACAAATCTAGTAAAAGAAAAAGAACCTATTAAAAGAAGATGTAAACCGAGAGGATTTATAGAAATACAAATGCGTGGGAAATGACGAGCTGGAAAATAAGTTTGGTAATGATGAGGTACATTTCATCTAGGAAACAAGGTTTCATAGCCGTGGAAAGGACGAACTGTCTGCTCTTCCCCAGCACTTATGGGTGAACCAAGGAGTACAAAGCACTAGTGTAGTAGGTAGTAGATACGATCTGGTTGGTGGCCACTCGGTCGCAGTCAGTAAGTATAAATGATTTCATATAAGGAGGTCATGACTTCGAAAGCCATTTCAGAGTTGGACATCTGATGTATCTGATGTTAAAGATAGGCAAGGACATTGATATGCATTTGTCGATCAAAAATCTCTGAAATGATTGTTGGCGTTTTATTAATTGCTGCCAAAAGCAAGAACTTTTCTCTAAGACAAACCACAGTGAAATGGCTTTTTTACAGGTAAAATATGTCCAAGGCATATTTTTACTAACCTGAAACTTTCTTTACTGCTGAGCATATTTTGAGAGAACTGCAAGTTGTGTCAGATAGATTTTATGGTGATTTATGACTGAGTGGAATTTCGATAGACCCTGCATCTTGATAGATGTGCCAGACAAACTCAATTACCATTACCATTTGGACTAATTCTACCCTTTTCACTGTTAACATGGTGATACTGAGAAAGTTGCGACCTGAATGCCATTACAAAGCTACATAGATTCTGTTGCTATAATTTTGGTTAGTACCTCTTACTGCTGCCACAGATGAAGACCACTTCATGAACTACGCATAAACAATATTTTTACAAAAAGAAGTTCTATAATTGCATGAAAGGAAAACATTTCTTTTACCAAAGCTAATTCAATAGACATTTAAATGTTATAGACAGGGAAAAAATCCTTGTTTACAAAAGAAATAAAAAATGTTTTCTTTAAACAAATCGGAAAGCCAAATTTTATAGATGCTTTCTCGAGAGACTTCCTTACACTTCAACGCACAAATATAACGATGATGGTTGTGATGATGATAGTGGTTGTCGGTGGTGGCGGAGTTGGCGGTGTCGGTGACGATGATGATGGTGGTGGGGATGATAAAAAAATAACAATAATAATAATAACAACAACAACAACAACATCAATAATAATAATAATAATAATATGGCAACAACAACCATGCATAACCTATTTTTGCTCTCTTGACGTTGAAGTGCATTCTCATCAGTCACACATGGATGAATCTGTGCATTTTAACATTGGTGGGGTGGGGTGGGGTGGGGTGGGGACTTTTCTTTTAACGAACCCACACAACACTCACGCAAACCCACATAAGACCCGCGCAAACCCACACAAACCCACATGCCCAAACACAACATAGTCACAGAGTTCGTTAGATACACAACTATTTCCACGTATATTCGTAAACATACATGAATAAAATATGACGCCATCACGCATAAACCAGGAAGCCAAAATGGAGAAAAAAAATGGTTACAATCGAGCTGCTGTCAGATTAATTTAACGGCGATTGTGCACCGTTGTACTTTCCATATTTTCATTCCTAAAAGCTGGGTCTTTGTTATTTCCTTATCAGTAATGTTTTTTGTAAACTTTTCCCCTAGTTACCATTTTCCTTTCAACTTGATATCTCGGCTCGATTGAGTAACTAAAATGGTCCAACTCGTCGAAGATTCTATATTCACCTGTCTCTGGCGGCGAGCTGGCAGAATCGTTAGCATGCTGGGCGAAATGCTAAGCGGTGTTCGTCTGCAGTTACGTTCTGAGTTCAAATTCTGCCGAGGTCGACTTTACTTTTCATCCTTTCGGGGTCGATAAATTAAGTACCAGTTACGCACTGGGGCCGATGTAATCGACTTAACACCTATGTCTGTCCTTGTTTGTCCCCTCTATGTTTAGCCCCTTGTGGGTAGTAAAGAAATACGTATTTCGTCTGCCGCTACGTTCTGAGTTCAAATTCCACCGAGATCGACTTTACCTTTCATACTTTCGGGGTCGATAAATTAAGTACCAGTTACGCACTGGGATCGATGTAATCGACTTAATACCCATGTCTGTTCTTGTTTGTCCCCTCTTTGTTTAGACCCTTGTGGGTAGTAAAGAAATAGGTATTTCGTCTGCCGCTACATTCTGAGTTCAAATTCCACCGAGATCGACTTTACCTTTCATACTTTCGGGGTCGATAAATTAAGTACCAGTTACGCACTGGGGTCGATGTAATTATACCAAAATGATTATCAAAACCTTTAGAGTTACGCACTGGGGTCGATATAATCGATTTAATCCCTTTGTCTGTCCTTGTTTGTCCTCTCTGTGTTTAGCCGCTTTTGGGCAACAAAGAAATTATATTCACCTGTCTCCCTCTCTCTGTGTATCTCTGTTTGACTCTTTCCCTTTCTGCTGCCCATTTTTAGATCATATAACATTAAGTGAAAACAACAATGTACTCCATTAAATAAAAATATGTCGAAGACGTAAAAGCTTTTAGTGTTCAAGTTATCTTTCTATCTTGGAATACAAGAGAAATTGTGTACTAAATATTCTTTTCTGCTCTAGGTACAAGACCCGAAATTTTTGGGGGAAGAGGCTAGTCGATTAGATCGACCCCAGTACGAAACTGTTACTTACTTTATCGACTCAGAAAGGATGAAAGGCAGAGTCGACCTTGGCGGAATTTGAACTGAGAACGTAACGACCGGTGAAATACTGCTAAGTATTTCATCCACCATGCTAACGACTCTGCCAGCTTGCTGCCTTAAAAGATCTTTTCTACTATAGGCACAAGGCCCGGAGTTCTTTTTTTCATGGGGTGGGGTCAGCCGATTAGATCGATCCCAGTACGCAACTGGTAATCAATCTATCGACCTCGAAAGGATAAAAGGCAAAGTCGGCCTTGGTGGAATTTGAACTCAGAACGTAAAAACAGACGAAATACCTATTTCTTTACTACCCACAAGGGGCTAAAGACAGAGAGGACAAACAAGGACAGACAAACGGATTAAGTCGATTATATCGATCCCAGGGCGTAACTGGTACTTATTTAATCGACCCTGAATGGATGAAAGGTAAAGTCGACCTCGGCGGAATTTGAACTCAGAACGTAGCGGCAGACGAAATATGGCGGAGCATTTCGCCCGGCGTGCTAAGGGTTCTGCCAGCTCACCGTCTTAAATAATCTTTTCTACTCTAGGCACAAGGCACAAAAATATTTGGGGAGCGGGAGTAGGAAATCGAGTAGATCGACCC